>NC_052508.1:39345112-39645112 GCF_014356525.2 Nilaparvata lugens
ACCACACACCACACACACACACACACACACAACACCACACACACACACAACACACACACACACACACACACACACACACACACACACACACCACACACACACAACACACACACACCACACACACACACATATATATATATATATATATCAATACCCTAAAACCACTTTTTTGGACTCAGGGGACCATGAAACCTGTAGAAATTTAGAAATTTGGGTACCTTAATTTTTTTCGGAAAGCAATACTCTTTCCTTACCTATGGTAATAGGGCAAGGAAAGTAAAAATGCAATGCACACTATGATTGCTCTCTTTGGGCTTGAAACAGATCAAGAAAACGGGAGAAGATTGATAGTTAGAGTTCTTGAGATGATCAATACAACAGGGGATAATCAGTAACATATTTCTATTCTTGTAAATCATTGAAAATGGAGGTCTTCTTTTTCCACTTGTTTCGAAACCGTAGCAGAAAAAATTGTGTTATCTGAATCAACTTTTCTCTTCATTTCCCTAATGGAGCAGTCTAGCAGATGATATATATTATAGATGGAATTAAATAGAGAATGCATTTATTCAAATGCTAATTAATATATAATTATGATTGAACGAAAATCCTAAATAAATGCTGCAAATCACCCCGAAGACCTCTGCTACTGCAGACATTGACAACAGGGCTAACAGCTAGATGGAAATTCGATGAGAACTACTATCCAAAAAATATTTGGATAGTAGTTCTATCCGAGTAGTTCTACTATTTTTTGGATAGTAGTTCTCATCGAATTTCCATCTAGCTGTTAGCCCTGTTGTCAATGTCTGCAGTAGCAGAGGTCTTCGGGGTGATTTGCAGCATTTATTTAGGATTTTCGTTCAATCATAATTATATATTAATTAGCATTTGAATAAATGCATTCTCTAATTAATTCCATCTATAATATATATCATTATTTTGTAATTCATTTAACTTCGAACTAGATTAGATTCTGTTACCAAACAAATTACGATATACATTAACACTCAATCACAGAGTTCACATTGTAGACTACATTGTACAAGTAAATTATTGTACCTTACATTAACTTTACATTGTTTATTTACATTTTTATCTTTTTTTCTTAGTAATTCATACAGAGCTACAGTATACAGATCATCATACAATCATCATACAGTATACAATATCATCATTTTGTAATTCATTTAACTTCGAACTAGATTAGATTCTGTTACCAAACAAATTACGATATACATTAACACTCAATCACAGTGTTCACATTGTAGACTACATTGTACAAGTAAATTGTACCTTACATTAACTTTACATTGTTTATTACATTTTTATATTTTTTTCTTAGTAATTCATACAGAGCTACAGTATAGAGATCAGCTCTGGACTATACGATAATGAAAACAATTCTGCATACTATCACGATTAATTAACAGGCCCTGGAGTTAGAGTTAACAGCAGTAGGGAATCAAAAGATTTTACAGTGAATAGAAGAGGTAGGACAGTTTTAGAGCTTTGTGAACGACATGATCTTATAATAGTAAACGGTAGATCAAATAGTGACTTGGAAGGGGAATTTACTTTTGTTAGTGGCATGGGGGCATCTGTAATTGATCTTTGTTGTGTATCTGGGAAACTTTCAAATTTAATAAATGATTTCAAAGTAGATTCAGTTATATTTTCAGACCATTTCCCTATTGAGTTACAAATTATTACTTAGCGGTTAGAGACACTTAGCGGTTTAAAGCAAGGATGCGTTTTATCCCCACTTCTGTTTTCTTTGATTATAAACGATTTATGTGATAATATGGTGGAGGGAGTGTGGTTAGACGAGCTTAATGTGAAGGCCCTGCTGTACGCCGACGACCTAGTACTATTCGCCACAACGCCAAAAGCTTTACAAAGGATGATAGATAATTTGAGCGAATATTGCGATAGATGGGGATTAGAGATCAATACTGAGAAGTCTAAAATTATGGTATTCAGGAGAGGGGGTCGCTTGGCTAGTCATGAGAAATGGTTTTTGAATGGGAATAGTATTGAGGTGGTTAATAGGTATAAGTACCTGGGTGTCATACTCACGCCGAAGCTGTCGTTTTGAGAGCATGTGAAAGAACATGTATCTGTCGCTAAGTTCGCAATTGATGGAGTCTGGAGACGTTTTATTGTAAAAAATGAGATTGGAATGAAAGCGAAATGGAAGGTGTATGAAGCTGTAATGAAGGCGGTGGCGGTGTATGGTGCACAGGTATGGGGATACAGGAATTGTGACGTGCTGGAATCTTTACCTAGATTTTTCGCGAAAAAGATGCTATCATTGCCGCAATCAACACCCAACTATATATTGCAGATGGAACTTGACATGGAACCAGCTTTTCTAAAAGTTTTTAGGATGCATGTTGAATATATGTTCAAGGCACTAAATATGGCTGGAAATAGATTGCCGAGGAAACTGGCTGAAAGAATAATAGAGCATAAGACTTCTTGGTTTGAGGAATGGATGCGTTTGGATGTGAAGTATGGATGTAGGTTGGCAGGATGTGTGATTGAGAATAGGATTGAATGGAAGCGTGAGTTCGAATGTATGTATGAGAAAATGAAAGAGGAAAATGTTATGTGTAGTTTTCAAAGTGCGGCTTCGGCACAATTTCATGATACTTATATCCTATTGGACAAGGAAAGAGGTGAAAGTTATTTGAATTTAAATTTGGATGAGAAGACAGTGGGTTTCATCTTCAAGGCACGTGGAGCTCTTTTGAATTTAAATTTTGGGCGCGGGAGGGAAGAATCTCAATGGCTCTGCTCTATGTGTAATTTGAGGCAAAGAGAAGACATAAAGCATTTTTTAGGAGTATGTCCTGTTTTAGTGGGGTTACGTAAAATGTTTCTGGGGAAGAATGTATCAAATGATATAGAGATGATGGAGTGGTTAAATGGAAAAGAGTGGAGTCTCTTAGCGCGATATGTGGAAAGGGCAGTTAGTATTAGAAATGAAATGATTAGGGAGTTTAATTATTTAATATAAAAAGGAAAATTACTGAGGCATTATAGTAGTATTTATTTCATTTTGTTCAGCTTTATTGATTTATTTGTTCTTTATGTAGCAGGTTATTTATTTATTTTCTTTTCTTTATTTTTGGTTTCCAATGATAATTGTTTCCACAAATTTCGAATTTCGTTTGTTTTTGTAGAATAGGCCTACCAACTCTGGCAGACAACCTTTATGGTTATGTCAAGTTTTTTGTCTCATGTTTTTTTATTTAGCACAATCATTATATTAATTATATAATTTTTAATTGTTTATTTTGTAACATGGTTGTAGTCTTATTATTTTTATTTATATTTAATGAAGGCATTTTCTATCTATCTACTATCACGATTACGATTAATACGTTATCTTCCAATTCTGAATATTACTGAAATTAATAATGTTTCTGATCCCAATATTCAACAGTGTCGTATAATCTGAAAATTTGTGGTGCATGCATTTTTCGAAAATGCTGCATAAGTGAAAAAAAAAATTTATTATACTCTAAAGCACATTGAAACACAATGGAAGTCACCCTTTTTATTTTATCCAATTTCATTTACACTTGGAAATGGCTTTTGAAAAGTTGAAACTAGTTGTGCTTTTATAAAATACTAGCAGGAACCCGTGCTATTTTCAAACTGGATAATCTGGAAACTTGACGTAATGAAATCTTGAAGAATTGTAAATAGGCCTATAACCATTCTTGGTTGATTAAGAATCTAGCCAATATGCGAAATTTGAAGTTAATTAGTTCTATAGTTCAGACGTGATGATGCGTCAAACATAATTTTCCTATCCCGTACGTGTATAAGCCAACTCTTTATTTTATTATAGATATGGTTAACAACTGCAAGAGATAGGAGTGTGAAACAGAATAGTTGTCAAACTATGATAGCGCCAGAAGTGTCTCAAACACAATAGTAGGTACTATATGAACTTTTTGAAAGTGATTTAAAAACAAAATGTTAAAACAACAGAACTGAAAGTTTTCAACCTCATCATTCTACCTATATTTAGAGAGGCTTTTGTTTGAGCCGAATGAAATCTTCTATCTTCTATATATATATAGAAATGAATGCCTGTTTGTGTGTTTGTTCCCTATGACTTGAAAAATACTTGACATAACGGCATGAAACTTTGGGAATATGTCTGACCAGAAATTTTAATAGGGTGGGTGATATGATTATTATCAATAATGATTATTTATTTATCCATTTTACAGACCTATGCTTTCGAAATTGTCGGCCTACCGGCTACCGAGGAACGGAAAGATGATAATGATTCAAGATCATATTGGGATAATAGGCCTTTGATTTAGCATCTAAACTTACCAGCTGTAATAAACACGTCACCCTATGATAAATTGTATAGGCTACTGGTATTACAACGGTGGTTTGGAGTTGATTGATACCAGCTGTAGATAATGGTTCCTTAGAAGACCTATACAAATAATAATTATCACTCCCCTACCAATGAGCAACCGGAAAATGTTGGAAAAAAATTATTCACCTCATGGAAGAGAGTTGTTCATATTACATTCATTAATGGCAGAATAATTTACAGTTTCTTTTAAAGCTTAGCTTACATTCATCCTAAAATGGGAGATGGAGAGAATATGTGATTCTGTCTGATTCATTGTAAATCGAATATTTCCTGGACCATCTATGACAATCAACAACTATGAAAACATTGAATTAATCTTTGAAACACTGATTTATCCTATCTATTTTTTTTTAATTCAACACTTTACTGTTAGATATTACTAGCAATTGATTGAGAAGAATATGTTTTGGGAATAATGAATGCTGCATGACAAAGCACATAGGAAGTCCGTATTCAGATGTAAATGAAAATATTGATTGTCTGATACATTTCATGATTCACCAAATAAAGTAAAGTGTGACATGAGATACATTTACTTTTTGGCGGTACGAAGTTCGCCAGGTAAGCTAGTTGTAAATAAAGCTTTATTATTAATAGTCAACGCTGAAAAAAAAGGCTCAATCACCAGGAATACTATAAATTCTATGAAGGACCAGTAAGCCATTAATTTTGAGTAGTTCAATCACTTCCATTATGGACACTGGATGCATTATGGACAATCAATACGTATGAAATTTATTAGCTACAAAAGAAAAAACTTTGATTGAAGTGACCCCGGCTACTACAATATGAATAACCATTTAGATCAAATAATATAAGAAATTACTCACATCTCTCATCAACTCGTACTTTTTGTTCACAAATATTAACACAAAAATATAAGTTATATTGAATGAACTAACGGCTAGTACCGTACTCAAGTTTGTCTTTTTCTGGCCGTGCTACAAATAAATGTAGGTTTATGTTTGACATCTCGTTTTTGTAATCTTGTTGTCTATTAAGAAATTTTTCAATGTGATTTTTGTTTGCAATAAAATTTGAATTTGAAAAAAGAATTATCAACAAAATCAAAGAAAATCTCTGTGCTCTGTTCTAATCGGAATGTAACAATGGAACAAACACGTGGCAAGCTCGCGCTTTCGATCCAAAGAAAATTAAATTTCGATCAGCTGATTGATAAAATTATTTTAAGCTTTCCAATGATTACAGCATATATGTTAGAATATCATGTGTCAATTATCTCAGTACCATATGGCATTCACCTTACCATGTTCATAACCTTACTTAATAGGATCCTTTTTCATCCTTTGAAACCCTTAGAGGCAAAATATCTCAAATTCCGTTCTTAGTGCGCGTCTAGCATATTTGAAGAATATTTGTGCAGAGTTTTAAGTCTGTAGGCCAATTAGTTTGAGCTGTAGTGTGATTTTACATGAAAATTTTCAAAAAATTCCCTCTCCTGGACCCCTCTCTGCTCCTGGTCGGAATTTTTCTGCATAGATCTAATTTTTTTCGTAGCTGAGCAAAAAAGTTCCTCATGACTTTGCTGTGCAATGAGCGGTTAAAAAGTACAAAATTTCTTGGGGGCCCCAGCTCCCTCAGGGGGGCAAATTTCTGAAAATTCTTTCTTAGTGGATGTTTTGAGGCTATCATAAACAATTGTGCAAAATTTCAAGTTTGTAGGCTCAGTAGTTTGGGCTGTGGTGTGATTTCAGTCTGTCGGGGCTTAGCCTTTTATAGATATAGAGAAGAAGTAGAAGAAAAAGTATAGGCCCACTTGATAAGTTTTATTGTATTTGAATAAATAAAAAGTGGGTTCATATGAGAAAAAAAATGCAATAGCTTAGCCTATATCAAAATGCCCTCACTCGGAATTCATCGAATTTATTTCATATACTTATCAAGTTGAAATAAACGTCAAAGGACATAACTATTTCTTCCTTAGTAACTGCTCAAATCATACACAATTTACAACAAAATTTGAAATAACATTTTTTTGTTTCCAAAGGTATCTTAATTTACATTCATTCTTCTTGAAAACAAAAATAACAATATTCAACATTTGATATATATGGTGTTAATGACAATTATTTCAAAACTGTCCTGGTTAATTATTGATCAATAGTAAGCAGAGTCTATGATTTTGAATATTCGAATCATAATAACTATGATATTGATAATAGGTATATTTCACTCAACTCCTCTAAAAGACTGCTCACTTTTCCTCTATCGCTGTGTGATGAAATGCCTGCACTTTGGCAACGGATGAACATTTCGTGTGTCGAATGTTGCAACAAATTCTTATCGCTCGACAGAGCAAATTCACAGAAACTTCATAAATCAATCAGAAAGAAAGGAGGGCATAAACGGCGTGGGAAATCTCATCAATTTGCAACTAGCAGATGTGGGCGTCTCCATCAAAGAGCAGTTTTTCATTGTGTAACAGCCATTTTTCTTGGGAAAAAACACCTTTGTGGAGTGAACTCTGCTTAGTTGCTAAACGCCTCAGAACTTGGAACCCCAGTGTCGGGATATTCCTTTGTTCCACCTTATTGTCCTTTTCTAATGAGTGCCATTCATGAAGTGGGAGCGACAAGTGCAAGATATGAAAAGCTGTAAATGTCAGATCTCGCTCTGTTTGTCGTGAGAAAGAAAAGGTGCGTCTCCAAGGAATTTCTTGAATCTTACCTTGTCGAATTGAGCTTGCGATGGCTTTTCGAAAGCTGCAGTGGTTTTATTAGTGATGTGCAGTTGATTTTCTTCAATGGACTTAGCTCTGAAAGGAAATTCATGGTCTTGTCAATATTAATGTGGCGATGATCACCGTTATTACAATACTAACAATCTGAAGCTTGTGGAAACTGCCCTAAAAAAACTCATGACTGCTACTAGGTTGGATAATTATTTCAGTTGACATGGTTGGATAGACAAATTTCAGAAAAAATATATCCATGGAAATCACTGAGTTCTAATGAAGATCATTTACTCTATCTCTATGTTAAAAATGTTTTTCAAGATATTTGTGAAACGAATATTTTCTTCCAAGAAATCAATATTCATCTCAGCATCTTATGCATGGAAGAGGACAAGCTTGATATCATGAATAGAAGTTAAAGTGATAGGTTCCGCAAACATTGAAACAAAGCGTAATTAATTGAATATGATTAGGCTATTTTTCCTGATCATTTAATTCAAACTCTTATCAACATAGAGTCGAGGTGATTATAGCATTTAATTTGGATTTTCGTTTCATAATAATTATTAATTCATTAGCATTTGAATAATTGCAATATCTCAGTAATTTCCTTCTGTGGAAGAAAGTTATTAAATTTCAATTAAACGAACTAACAATTGATCAATATTGATAGAAAATGTGATTTGAACTTTCATGACCAAAACAAACTTTGAAAGTCAGGCCTACTGAGCGATTAATGTCTCTCTAGGTGAAACTTGAAACTATAATCTCGCTGGTAGTAAAATATAATTCAAAATATTCTTCATAATAATTTCGATTCAAGATTTAGATTTGAAGCAGGTATAATTTCAATTTCACACACGATAATAATTATTATCATAATGAGTCGTAAGTGCACTAGAAATAGAAATTATTCTTTAGTCATGAGTAAAAAAGTCCACAAAACTACTTTACGGCGACATTCCATGTTTATCTCTGGTTCTTGGATATTCAGTTCTCCTTCTTAATAATAGGATGAGTGGGATCAATTTGTTTAACTTCGCAAACCAGCCAGCCAGCAGCCATTTGTTGGCCATACTTCTCAGGATGCTATGATAAAAGATAACACATTTGGCACCTCCCCAACTGAACAGTCTTCTACTCGTATCAATTGACATCTTCCTCCATCGATTACATACCAGCTCGCTGCCTTCCCATTATTCACTTCTCACCATGCAATTCATCATACAATAATCGACTTGCATATTATTCAACTGAGATGTTGGCAATAAGAATCATGCTAAAGGCATTCATTCATAAAATGATGAGCTACTGACATAAAAATATGGAAAATTTCTGAACACCTAAGAATATTCCGCCAAGTCGAATAACTAAGTCTCCAGCAGTATAAATAGTCAATATTGTAGATTTCCCTTAATTACAGATTGCAAGAATTATTCTAATTTCAAAAGAAAAATCAATAATAATGGAGAAAACACAGTTTTATAGAGATCAAAGATTGGATTTGAACATTAATTTTCAACATCTTCTTCTATACTTACAAAATTCTTATCTCACTGACTCACTGACTCACTGATCACGATTTCTGGAAAACTACTGGATGGATTGCAACAAAACTTAGAATATAGATTCCTTATACATCCTAGGTGCTCACTAAGAAATCTTTTGGCGATATTCCAACTCTAAGGGTGGTTTTTTAAGGGTTTAAAGTTCGTCTTTCAGCATGTATATTCTTCTTCTCCTAATCTCTCAATTGTAATTGAAATATCATATGTTACTATAGAACTATGATCTAGAGAGAGAACCTATTCAAAACAGTTGATAACTGGTGACCAATTAATAATTTTGTCAGGTTGGCATTGGGTTGAGATTATTTCATTAGATTAGCACCAAGTTGAAGAATTAATAAAAATGCATTTATCAAGAACAAATCGATTGGGCACTGCTGCTTCAATCAGAGCTATTCCTGGGAGTAAAGATAATTTTTATTTTTCATAAAACAAACTTTTATGACGGGAGTTGCTTCTATCAATTGATCCTATTCTATCAAGACTAATTTTGTTTGTATATCCGACAGATCGCGAAAACTGCTTAAAGGGGTATTTTAAAAACTTCAGAAGTGTCCGTTGTGGAATCTGTTTGTGAAGAATGAGGAAATTCGGCCAAAATTTAACTTGGGCGAAAGAAAGGGGTTATTTATTAAAACGGCCAAATAGCTGTTGTTGCTTTTCTTAATGTGAAAATATCTTGCATAGAAGTAAGGCGCTTTTCCCATGAATCAATAATTATTCCCAAACATTGATTGTTTTACCAAAGAAAATATAAGGTAGCTTTCGATAGAAATATTGGAGTATATGTATAACAACAGTTCGTTGACTGTCAGTATTCCTCATTAATAGCATCAATGCTCCCCTTTCAAACAATGCTGACACATTGATGTGAATCTTACCATAATCTGGTTACTTTAGATCAAATTAATGAAGAAAATAATGTTGATGATCGCTACTGATTCAATTTCAATCATGTTTGACATTTCTGCTTTTGATGCCAGATGTTATTATCATGTGAAATAAGCTCTCATTGAATGTAACCATAATCATTGAAGTCAATAATTATACTAAGAAAGCAATTTGTTTGAATATGTGTGTTTGTGGATATATGTATCTATGTCGGACGGATCTCGAAAACGGCTCTAACGATTTTGATTGAATCAGGAATATATTGTTCTTGCAACAAAAAAAATTATTTTGGAACAGGTCTCAACTCTGGGATAATTCTTTGAACTACCAAGAGAAAGGATTATTGGTCCCTCAAGTAGCGGCTGCTACTTGAAAAAGTTTTCCATAGTCTGTTGAAAACGTAAGAAAGTGTGAGAAAATAAAAAACATTAATCATTCATAGTCCGGACTAAATACCACGAGAGCCAATCAGAGAAGCCTTCTATTGAAAAAAACCCTGCTCTGATTAATTCTCATGAAATTTAATCCTGATTGAAATTGAACATGCTTTTGTGCTACTGGGCCTGATATTTTCATGTTTCAGAATCAGCTAAGAAATAAACCGAAAAAAAACATAATATTCCATCAGCTTCTCCTATTTCCTTTCATGATGTTATTGCAACACAAGATGAACCTATTGATATTGATAGATCACAATTGAATTCTGAAGTTGTCAATTTAGATAGAAATTAAATTGAGTTACATGTTAGTTTACATCCAAATTTTCATCCCTAAGCTTTTGGTTTCAAGCTAAGATCAAAGAAAGAAATCATATAATGCTAGTCAATAATCAAAGCGATTGAATAAACTCTATTCAGATCTATGCAAATTCACATTTAAATGATCCCACTTTGATATTCATGATTGTAGAGTTTAGGACATGTGAAATCAGCCACAATAAATGGATAATAAGTGGATTGGATAATAAGAATAATAACTGGATTAGATAGTAAGAATAATAAGATAATAGATGGATAATAAGATAATGAATGGATAATAAGTGGATTGGCTGCTTTTACACTTTTGGATGAGTGAAACGAAAAGTAAGCGACAGGCTATGCCAAAAATTCCAGAATAAGCAAGAGATCCATGGATACCAGAGTCATAAAATCCCGAATCAACCTAATTTGGAATTTAATATTCAATTGCTAAAGCAAAAATAACATGATCACTGCTAATTTGATAACTGTCAACGAGAAATATTATTTGCCAATGAATAAAGTCGAGGGCGACTCTTAAGTCCCGCCAGTAGTGGTGTTTTGAGAGAGCTGCCTATCCAATAGAAATCGAGGGGTGTGGCCTCCCCCCTCCACCCCCCAGCCCCAGTCGGCCATTTGTCCCCGCCCCCAGCCAATAGGAATCAAGGGGCGTGGCCACGCCCCCCTCCACCCCCCTGCCCTAGTCAGCCATTTTGGCCCCGCCCCCTCCACCCCCCCAGCCCCAGTCGGCCATTTTGTCCCGCCCCAGCCAATAGGAAGCAAGGGCGTGTTCAAAATGGCGTCCCCCTTCCCTAGTGCCCCCACCACCCCAACCAATAGGAAGAGGCCATTGTAGCAGGTGTCCATCTCCCCCCCAGGAAGTGCCCCCATGGGCGTGTTCAAAATGCCGCCATTTTGGATGAAAGTATCATAAAACATATTCATTGATGTCATCTTTCTTGTTCTAGAAAGGCCTTTAAAATCATGTGTGACACAATGAGTGTTTACATTCAAAATATTTGAGTTACAGCCCTCCATTTCCTTAAAAACTAAAACTTCGATGAGCCGCCATTTTGGATAAAAGTAACATTTTTATCGATGTCATCTTTCTTGTTTTAAAAAACCTTAAAAATATTATCTACTGCACAATGGGTATTTACATGTTTCAAATATTCAAGTTACAACTCCCAAGTCACTCCCTTATGAGGGGTTGAAATTCAGTTGTATGTCAAGAGATAGAGTATTTAACCAATAAATTATCCTGAAATTTACAGTATTATAAATCTACAACAGTCTTCAATTTATTGAAGGGTTCCCATACATATGACTCACTCTGTATATTGCTCGACCCTCTTGATAATAATTTATTTCACATGCAAATGCATAAACATGACTAGATAGGTTTATTGAGTGATAATATCACTCAAACCAGATGATAAATTCAAATTGATATCCTTTTCGGGGTTATTTCTAGGCGATGAGATTGGCTCGTGCTTGTCAAGGAGATTTGTTGATCATTCAACTTGTTAGCACAATAATCAATAATTAATATTTTTGGAAAATGATTGCTTATTATAGGTTTGGTGAGCATTAAATTATCTTTCAAATGATGTTTTATTCTTTTTAATAAAATTCTGTGATTGCGTAAAGGCTTTTCTCTAATAACATTTTTTTGACCGTGTGCTTGAAAAGAATGACTGATTCAATGTTCGGAATGTTTGTTGGCAGCCTATTATAGAGTTTCATTCCTGAATAAAATGGAGTTTTTTCAAAAGCTACATTTCTATGGATTGGAAATGCAATGATATTTCTATTTCGAGTACATGATTATCTGTACAAAATTGGAACTTACTGATATTTACTTTAACAAAAACTGCTAGCTGGTAAATGTAAATGGAAGGAAGTGTGAGTATTTTAAGGTCTTTGAAAAATGCTTTACATGAGTACCTTGATCTCAGTCTACAGATGACTCTCAATATAAAATATTGTGCTAAATCAATTTAAATCAGGTTAAGCGTATTATAATTTCATCTCCTACTCCCACTGGCGAACAAGAGTCATCTTATGCCAGTGGTTTTTTCACCGTTTATTATTATTACACTTTGGTTGGATTGTATTGTCATGTTGAGCTTTGTTTGATTCATGTACCTATATGTAGTTATGAGTTATGAGTGTGTGGAATATCTTTTTCTACGTGATGAATATCTATGGCTGTCTACAGAATTACCCCAAAAATTGTGTTGTAGCTCAAGTGGGAGTAAACATATGCATTCACTCGGAGTGAATATGACAAAGCCAGTGGTCTGGCGCAACAACACCTTAATGATATAAAGAACGACTTGATTAATCCAGAAGTGGCTGAGATTGCAATGACTGTCCATGGAATTATATCAGGAATATTGATAGATATTCAGTGACGCAATTATTGATTTAATCCAAGAAATGACGACACTATTGAATAGGTATGACGCTTGTATTTAAGTGAATAACGATTTGCAACAATGTCTCACCGATATGACTTAGGAAAATCAAGTATTAGTGAGCTCTTTGGAATTGGAAAAAAATAGAAGAAAACTTGCTTTTGAAGAATCACTACAATGTGAAGAGATAGCAGAAGATGAAATAAAACAACTGGAAATGGAAATTTCAAGCTCAACTAAAAGTCAGCTATTATTGAAAAAGGAAATAGAGGACAGGGATGCGATTATTGCTCTTTTAAGATCTGACTGCGAGAAATTGTCTCTTACAATTCAACCGGATGTTAATGACAGAGAATTCGTTATACCTAGGTACTCTACCAGAACAAAAAAGAGTGCTCCCAACACCTCAGTGCGAACTCAGAATAGATTTTCTATTTTAGAAGTACATGATCCACCGGATATTCTGCCTGTTGAGGAGGTAATTCAGAGTGAAGAGCTGGCTTCTGCACCTAATCTAGAAAAACGTCCACAGAATAAGAGGTCTAGGTCTATGAACGTACGTCTTTACGCTGATAGCCAGGGCAGGGATGTCTATAAGTACTTCAATGATGAGAACCACACATTCTCTGGTATGGTGAAACCGGGTGCTCGATTCAGAGATGTGGTTGATGGAACTTTCCAACCGAATGCCAATGACGTAAGTGTCTTCTTAGCTGGAGCAAATGATGTTGCCCATAATGAAAGAAGAGAACTTCACACCTCTCTCGGAGTAAGCTGCGGCAGCTGCAAAGTGGTCGATCCAGACACGCGATTGTGTTCTCTGTGCCACACAGACATGATCTACCAACATGGTCAGCCATCAACAAGGAGATTCACAGGGCTAACAAAGAAAATTTCAACTTATGTAAGCATTTTATTAATGTAACTTTTATAAATATAAGTGATATGGGTCGAAGATTCCACACAAAAAATGGTCTGCATCTGAATTCTATAGGGAAAAAATATGTTTGTGATAGAATCCTGAGTGTGACAAACATGCTGGCTTCTGAAATGGAAAAAATGCCTGAGCCTTTACCTTTAATGTATGACAGGGAATCTTTTTTAGGGGTGGGCTAGAGCCCAACGTTTTGAATCTGTCATGCAATGATTTGAGATTAGATGAAGTTAGTGCATTTGTGTTAGAAATTTAGTACAAGTTAATGTATGTAGTGAAGATAATTACAAGGATCTTGTGATAGCTACTTCTCCTTATTGTAAATATCAAGAAAAAAATCACTTAAACCATATTTCAATAATGCATCAGAATGTTCAGCACCTACCATCACGCCTTGATTTGTTGGGAATAAATTTAGAAGAGATAGAACCTGAGATACTAGCCCTATCAGAACACAAAATGTCAAAAGCAGAAACAGAAATGCTGAACTTACCTAATTATTGCTTAAGCTCTAAATTTTCTAGAATCAATAGTATAGGAGGCGGGGTTATGATCTTAGTGCATAATAATATTGTTTCCAAATGTAAACCTGTAAACTTACCTGCAATTGCATCTATCACAACTGAAAAAGAATTTGAATGTTGCGTTTCGGAATTTTCACTAAACAATATTACATTTGTACTGGCATGCTTATATAGAACGCCTCAGCATTGTTATCTTGACCCGTTTCTAGAAAAGCTAGAGATCTTACTTGACATTTTATGTAAGAAATATAAATATGTTGTTTCAGCAGGAGACATAAATATTAATGTTTTAGAGAGAGATAATGTTGACAATAAGTTCATGGACGTTTTAAGAATGTTTAATATGAAATACAAGGTTGATTCTGCTACTGGAATTACTGCTACCTCCGAAACAGCGATTGATAACTTTATCACAAACATTAATGACGATAGTTTAACGATATCTGGTATAATTACTCATATATCAGATCACGACGCCCAACTTCTCGAAATCCTGAATGTGAATAGTTTTTTATGTAAACCAATTAGGAAACTGCGTCGGAATCTTAGTGAATGTTATGTAGACATGTTCTACAAACAGCTGTTATTTTTGAACTGGATAGAAGTTTTTCAATCTCCAGTTACTGAAAAATTTGATACTTTCATGTCGCTTTCCTCTTATTACTTTAACATTAACTTTCCAAAACTATTCAGAAATGAAAAAGAGTACAGCAGTAAAAAATTGTCTAGTGCTGAGGCAGTTAATAAAAAGAAGGAGCTGTTAGAGTTGGAAAACATATTCAGACAGTATAAATCAGAGGATGTGAAATTTCAACTTAAATCCAAAAGGAAAGCTTTGAAATTATACAAAAAGATAAGCAAAAATATTTTGACAAGGAAATTTTTGATGCAAAAAATAAGAATCGAGTAGCCTGGAAAATTATAAAAGCTGAGATAGGAAAACAAAAAAATTGTAATCATTCGAATATAAGTATAATAAGTAATGAAACGCATACAACTGATCCTATTAGAGTAAGCAATATATTTAATGACTTTTTTGCTACAGCAGTGGACAATTTTGTGATACCAAATATTCCTGAAAATAATGATGAACCTGTGTATTTCCCAAACATTCAAAATTGCCAGCCATCTCCGAAATTCAAATTTAAAACAATTTTAGAATCTGAGTTGCAGGAAATTGTTATGAATTTTGAAAATAAACTCTCGACTGGACCGGATGACATACCAATTACAGTAGTAAAACAGATTCTGCCAGCTATAATTAAGCCATTATTACATATAATAAACTCCTCTCTAATTTCAGGCCAATTTCCTAACAATTTGAAGACAGCCAAAGTTATACCAATTTTTAAAAAAGGTAATTTGAATGATCCTGCTTGTTACAGGCCAGTGGCACTATTATCTGTGTTTTCGAAAATATATGAGCATGTTGTATATATTCAGCTGATGAATTATCTAGAGACACATAATATACTAGATAAAGAACAGCATGGCTTCCGCTCTAGAAAATCTACTATCACTGCAGGAGTGGATTTGATAAGTACTGTGATTGATGCTATTGACAAAGGGGAAAAGGTTATCGGCGCCTTTTTAGACTTAAGTCGTGCGTTTGACAGTGTGTGTCACGATACTCTGTTGAAAAAATTAGAGTCTATGGGAGTGCATGGTAAGGAGCTGAATTGGTTTTCATCTTTCTTGAAAGGCAGACAGCAATTCGTTCAAATAGAGCATTTAGAAGAGTCTCAAAGATATGAATATAAAAATATCTATTGCTCCGACCTAAGAAGCTTGAAGTATGGAGTTCCCCAAGGATCTATCTTAGGTCCTTTACTATTCCTGTGCTTAGTTACAGGTATGCCTAGGATGGTCCAAGATAGAGCGTCTGTCTGTCTATATGCCTATGATGCAAATATAAATATTCTCTGGTAGATCGGTTCAGGATGTAGAAATCTCATCTGCTATTGGAATAGCCTCTATTAATAATTATTTGAATTGCTATAATCTTATTTTGAACTCAAGTAAATCAATAGTTATCCCATTCATGACAAAGCAGAGTAGGAACCAAAATCTATATCCTAGGGTGACATTGAATAATGAAATTATAGCAACAAAAGAGAGTACAAAGTTTTTAAGATTATTAGTGGACTGTAATCTCACATGGGATAGTCATGTTTACCATGTTATGAAAATGTTTTCCACAGGTCACTATGCTCTAATGCAGATGTCCAATGTTTGTGGTGTCCAGACATTGAAGTCGGTATACCATGCTGTAATTCATTCACATTTGGCGTATGGACTTTGTATCTATGGCGGTACAACCAAAAAGAATTTGGACAAGATACTCAAGCAGCAAAAGAGAGCTATCAGAATAATCCTTAATCTTGAAAGATGTGATTCAGTACGATTGTTTTTCTCGCAGCTTGGGATTATGACAGTGTATGGGCAGTATATACATGATGTCATCATGTTTTTTAGAAAGAGTAATAGTGAAATAAGAAACCAGACTCACAGCTACTTTACCCGTTATGGCAGAATAGTTGAAAGACATAGATTATACCTATTTTTCAAAATTGCCAAACGATTTGAAAATTTTAGAAGATGTTAAAAGGTTTGGTATTGAGTTGAAGGAATATTTGGTGAGATTATCCCTGTACTCGTTACAGGAGTTTTTATAATATTTTATGTGTATGACATTTGTTTGTAACTAGTATTTAGGCTATATTCCTTAGTATTCTGTGATACTATTCATATGTATTTTTGCATGTTTATGAATAAAGATTTTTTCAATCAATCAATCAATCAATAATAGACGGTCAATGAAGTGTTTCTTTCGAGTAAGTTGGAAAGAGTTGGAATTACAAAATAGGCTTGGTTCAATTTTTTCATCAAATTCTTAATGTGCTCCTTCCAGGAAAAATTCTGGTCGATTACAAGAATTCAGTTGAGGAGGAGAGTATCAAGCATTTCTAATGGTTGAAAGGTGAGTCTCGTCTATCCTCGTTTGATTGCGTATGGAACGAAATTGTATAATGTGTTCCACTGCAATTTAAGGAAAGTCCATTTACTTCAAACCACTCGTTGATTTCTATAAGTTTATTCTTCAATTGAGTTACCAGTATGATCTGATCAGCGTTCGATGCTATACAAGTTGTGTCATCCGCATACATAATTTACTTTGAATTGGTTGTTGCCTTAGGTAAATCATTAATATACACCAAAAAGAGCAAAGGTCCGAGGACAGATCCTTGTGGTACTCCATTTGGGACCCTGGTAAATGATGAACATTTTGCAGAGGATGGATCTCTCACACATTGTTGGAAGGATAGGAACGGAGCCATCTTAGTGCTCTTCCATAAACTCAATTTTTCAAGCAGGATTTCATGATTTACACAGTCGAAAGCTTTTGAAAGATCGCAGAATATGCCAGCAGCATGCTGCGATCGATCAATTGCAAGTGACATATATTTGACAAAATCATAGATTGCTCCAGAAATGTCCTTCTTTTCACGAAATCCAAACTGGTCTTCAACAAATAATCCATTATTTTCGAAATGAGCAGTCAACCTTGATACAACTGCCATCTCATATATCTTTGAGAATACAGACAGTATTGCAACTGGTCTGTAATTACTCAGAACATTGGGATCTCCTTTTTTAAGAAAGGGTAACGCATTACTATATTTTAAAATGTCAGGAAACACACCATGCTTAAAAGATTGATTAATTAGAAAAGTTAGAGGTTTAATCATTTGGATAGCACATTTTTTAAAAAGAAAAAGGGGGAAACTCATCCCAGCCAGGTGCTCTGGATGCTTTCATTTTCTTTATTAAGGTACCTAATTCTCATGTTCCGTCACCTGAGCAAAAGAAACTAGGATGCTGTTTGTTTTTGGTTGTCTATTACAATACTCAAAAGCAGTTTTCATATCTGTATTTAAGTTCAATGTGTCACAAATGAAAAGAACTGATTGAATGAATTTAATGTTGATTCAATTGCAGCATCATTGAATACTTTTGACAATTTCAACTCTTTCCCTCCCTCTTGTGTCTCTTTTCTAACTATTTTCCAAGCCATTTTTGTTTTGTTATCAGTCTGACGTATTCTGTTACTGTTGTATAATATTTTAGCCTGTCTAATGCACCTATTTAGAATTATTTTGTACTGTCTCGCATATGCTTTGAGTTCAGGACAGTCAAGTAATTTGGATTGAGAGTGTAATTCCCTAGCTCTGGCACACGATGTACCTAAAGTAATCCAGCCTTTATCAACATTGTTGCGTGATTTATGGCTTGTTATTATTTTACGCGGAAATGATTGCTCTAAGTATAAATTTGTCATTGTGTGGAATTTATTGTACAATACATTTGAATCTGAGATCATTCTGCTCATATGGAAAAGGGAATCCCAGTTTTCACTTGATAAAATTGTAATGAAGTTGTTAATATTCATATCTGAGAATACTCTGATTGTTTTAGTTACTTTCTTCTTATTTTCCTTAGTCGATTTATTTTCTTTACCGTGTGCCAGAAGTTTTTTTGGAATATTTATCATCTGTGTTGTATGGTCCGACAGATTTGTGTTGATAATTGATGCACTGCATTGGTCCAGAGCAAAATCGGAAGCTATGTTGTCAATACACGTTTGAGGGCCAGGTGCAAGTCTAGTCGCGTCGGTGATATGTAAGTGCATGTCATATGAGTTAAGTAAATCAACCAATCTAGACCGGGATACTGTATCTCTCAGTACGTCTATATTAACATCTCCAGAAACAATTCGTTTATACTTTGGAAATTTTCTACTACATAATTCTAACAACTTATTGAGCTGTTAAAAAAAAAGATTCAAAGATATTTTTTAGTTGATAGGTGATCTATAAATATTTATAATAATGATGTTCATATCTCCAGTTATTTTAGCACCACAACACTCAAAAGATTCCTCTATACTAAATGTTTCAAACTCTTTGGTTAATTCACAGTCCATATCATGTCTTGAAAGTATACAGGAACCTCCTCTAATTCTCTCAGTTCTACAATAATTAGAAATAAGTTTGAAGCTGTGAAACCTATGCGATAGAAACATATTACTATCCTTCACCCAATGCTCCGTGAGACAGACAATTTTGGGCCTAGTGTTTGAAGAATCAAAAAATAGGTTAATTTCATCTACTTTGTTGCTTTGTGTAATACCCTGAATGTTACAATGCATTTAATTAAGATTTACTTTAGATCTAAAAAAGTCGTATCACCTGTGTCAGTTATCAGTTCACTGTCATCACATCTTTCAATCGAGTTCTTCAGCTGTTGTTTGTCACTTTCACTTGAGTTTGAATCTGCTGATAACACCTGCCGGAGTGGATTGGATGTTCGTCTGTCGAGGTGGCGTCATTACAAGTTATTCCATCAATGTCTATGTTGTTATGAGGCTCTGCAACATGGTCAGTTGAAAAGCACTGGACAATCCTAACAGCAATGACTCGCTTTCCAGTCAAGTTCAAATGCAACCCATGACGGGTGTAGAAGCGGTTCGTGAAGCGGTTGACGAGCACCTTCAGCGTTTCATTAACTTTTATTATTGTGGCATTGATAGGTGAGGACAATGGAAGATCGTGTCGGCATGGTACATTCGCTAAGACAACACGAGTGTGTGTCAAATTCTGAAGCTGCGTTATAAGAATGTCTAGGTAGCTTTCATGGCAACCCGTCGAACAGTCATTTGTGCCACCCATCAGCACCGTCATGTCACGCGCCGACATAGATCCACATTCTTTGTCACACTCAAAAATAACTGATTTAAACAATGCCCATGGCTTCAGTATACTGGTGATTTGAGCCTCAGTCCTTTCTGATAACAGCTTGTTTAGTCGTCTACCTTTGCTAGCAGAAAATAGTCTGATTTTGCCACCCGAAATTGGCCGCCTTCTCAAATTCAGCGCCAAATTGCAGACATCTCCAGCTCCAACACTGCAAGATCCTACTTTTTCTGAACTTCTAGCTGAATTTGTAGTTTTAATATGCCTAGGATATCGAGTTTTATGTTTTTTCGACGTTGTCGGTGACTTGTGAATGTGTGAGTTCACTGGCACTGTATGGGCTGTTGATGACTCGTCTACTGACAACAGTGAAAACCTATTGTGCAACTTTATAGGACTACCGGTAAGTTCATAAGACATGGCACATGAGCTGTCATGATGTGCCCTCCATTTATCAGCTTCTTTTTCATGTGTGTCTACCTCATTTCTTAAAGTATTGTTGTCCACTTCCAATGTCTCCATAGAGATCGTCATGGATGTAACTGTCTTCGTCAAGGAATCAATTTCTTCTTTACGTTTTTTGTTATTTATATTGATACTCTGACAATTTTCACAAAAATCAGTAGGCAACTCGACAGTTGTACTCTTATCAACCATAATACCTTGCAAAACTCTGTCGAGTTTCTGTTCTCTAACTCCAGGGTAAGACGATATATCTCGTCCACTAATGCTGATTGACTCTCAGTCAGCTGTTCTATTCTCCCAATTAATCCATCTTTGGTCTACAGGATGTTTTCATCTGTCTGGGAGCAAGAATTGAAACAAACTGGTTTCCGAAAAGACCCCAGAGACGAGTCTAGTGACGTCCTATTTGTGAATTTCAATCGCTGCTTGATACTGGGAATCGAACCATTTACTAGCGTACGCGAAAGATCTCTTGGAATTTGATGTGGTGGATGCTTCTTATGATTATCAGTGTATCCTTTTACACAGTCAATTTTTGATGAGGTAGTAACCGAAGCAGGACATCCAGTTGAGCAGCATCACCAGCAAATATCTCCGCAAACCAGAGTATGGCTCTTTCTAAAACAGTAAGTTTCATAGTACAAGGCCAGGTTGTCCTTTGTTCCTCTGTATGTCTCGAGTTGAGAAGTCATTCTTTCTAATTAGGAATATTACCGTATTCGTTGAAAGTGAATTTTGAAGATTTTCCTCTCGTTATTGAACCTGATACCGCTACTAAACGAACCAGCTGACTATAAATATACTGTAGGAAAGTGAAAAAGAAAGGAGATAATAGCGCCTAGAGAGCGAACAAGGCGGGGAAGAAATGTGGAAGCTCCTGAGAAAGAAAAAGGATGACAGGAAAAGGAGAATGACACTGTATCCTTTTATGCTAAAAATATTATTTAATCCTTGGCCAATATAGAAGGCTTAACCAATGGGTTTTACCTTCACAAACAATATTCTCATCAATTTAAGTCAAAATAGAACAGCTCATTAAACTTTAACTTGCTATAAAAATCAAGAAAAAAACTGAAGAGAATCTAATGCTCTTAAAGCTCATAATCAACATGCAGTTTATCCATCGATTTTAGAAAAGTTATAAAAGCAAAAATAAGAAAGAATTGGATGATAACGTGGTATTTTTCAGAAATGGCACACATTCAAAAGTGGATATTTCGACAGTCGTAGTTCAGCGCTCGAGGCGAAAGGTTCGTTTATCGGTTGTGGCTTATCAGCTTTCGTTTTCATTGAATCACGTTTATTACTGAATTACGATGTTTCTAAGTTTTTAGGGAATCTTAGTGCATGGCCGCAACTCGGTTAGTTATTTTAAATATTGAGACTTTATTTTTTGGTTGTGAGTAATTTGCAGTGTGATCATTTGTTTAACATATCCTACTAGACATACAAAAATGAGTTGCGGAGTGTGTAACCAGCAGATGAATCGTGCATTAAAATCAAAAATAAACTGTTCGAGCTGCAATATTGTGTTCCATGGTGTATGTGTTGAGCTCACCGACAATGATCTGGAATTATTTCAAGGAACAGGACTTGTAAAAATTGTTCAAGTGAGTTACGTCGCCAACGTGCCAATTCGGACTCTACTCCAGTAAAATCTATCACAGGTGTAAACAAGCTCAGTGCTCCAGGAAAAACAAACACTAATTTAAGTACCGACAATAATCCACTAACGGTCGATCAATTAAATAGTATATTAACACGGGTTAAGGATGAGTTGCTGGAAAAGTTGGGATCTGATATAGCCGCTTGTAGGAAGACCTTGGATGAAAATGCTGCTGAAATTGCTAAACTAAGAGGAACTGTTAGGGAACTACAAAATGAAAATTCAGTTCTGAACGGAAAAATTAGGGAATTGGAGATGAAAGATGACGATCGGGAGCAATATAGTCGGAGAAATACCCTTGAAGTATACGGTGTTCCGGAGTTGCAGAACGAGGATGTGCAGAGTCAGAATACTGGAGATCGGGAAAGCATTGGATGTGAAGCTGGACCGCAGATCGATCGATGCATGTCATCGCCTCCCCAGAAGAAGAGACAACACCGCGCCCGGCATCATTGTTCGTTTTGTCTGTCGAGGAGATAAGGATGCCTTGCTCAAAAAGAGGAAAGAATGTAGAGACTTTTCAACTCAACATATCAACATGCAGGGAAATAGTCCAATCTACATAAACCAATCTATAACGGCGGAGAGACGTAAGCTGTTCGGCAGAGCCAAGATGATACAACGGGAGAATGGGTTTCGACATGTGTGGATCGACCGAGTGGGCCGAATCAAAGTCAGGTACGAGGACGGCGGTCCTGTTAATATTATCAGGTGTGAGGAGGACCTCAACAAGCTCACAAATAGAAATAAGGACAATGTCGGTGTAAGTAAGAAATAATATAGATCAATTTCTGTATGAAGAAAATACCAATTATGACACATAAAACCATGATTTGTTTGTCCAGATTAAGTTAACATTTTAACGTTCAATGAAATAGTTAATTAGAGAGAAGGAGGAGTATTATCATTATAAATTATTTTATTTGAATTTCAGTTGCAAAGTATGGCTCTTGGCTACGTTTCTTATCACTTTGCTCAAGGTAAATTATTGTTTATTTTGATGAGCTCAAATAGACTATTTTTTATTGCGTATGACTGTTGAAATAAATTTAGGAATAATTTCCATTCCGCTATCTTCCAATTATGATAATTATATTATATTCTATACGATAATTATTAATTATATTCTATCAATTGATAATAATGTATCAATTAAGTGGAAAAGGTTTCAATTGTTTTTTTTTTTTTTTGTTTTGTTTTTTTGCCAATATGCTAGGCCTATTACTTGTAGTAAAGTAATTACTATTCTTTGCTTTTCAATTTGCTGTAGCCTAGTTAAGAGAGAATAATAACTCCTAATAATGAATCATTATAATTTGAAAATATTTTATCATTATGAGAAAAATGATGAATTCTCCTTTCTTATCTACAAGGTATATTTAGTACGCTAGTTGATGAGGATTATTGACACGATTACCTCTGTTGCTACTACTTTCTGAATCTCAAGAATTGAAGGCCTTTAATATTGATAAAATAATACTTGGATTGAAAATAGATTTCCTGTTTAACATTATCCGATTAATACGCATTGATAAAAATCAAGATAATGTATTTTTGAAACAATTTTGGTTAGCAAAATCATTTTAAAAATCTTTCGCATGGCAATCCGTATATTAAGTATGTAGGCCTGAATCTGAAAAAATCTGATCTTTCAGGAAATATTTTCTAACAATTGATTCAATTAAATTAATGCTGATTTCCACTTCTCTGTTTGTCCTTATCATCTCAGTAATATTATTTTATTTTATTCAAATGAATTGATCACAGGTTTCTATGCATGAACTAAATTGGTAGGTTTCAAGTCGATGTACATACATTCATTTTGTCTGGACCGGTAGGCTGGCCATGTCTTGATTCTCTCTGATTTTTATTTTTTTTTCTTTTCATCGGAAAACCGATACTTTTTTCTCTCTATTTTTTCATTTTACTTAAATTTCTTAACCACTTTGAAATTTCATTTTACAAAATATACGTTTATTCACTTTTCTTACGTTTATGTCTGATTGGGATATTGACGACCTTATAGGGTTTCACGATACAATCGAAGTAAATGATGTTTTCAGTTTTTTACCTCACCAGTTTGGGAGTGTTGGCGTGGAATTAAATATTCTACACACCAACATCAGAAGCATTAATAAAAATTTTGAGGAATTGGTGCACTACATAGGTAATATAAAGTTTCGCTTCAATGTGATTGCATTAACCGAGACGTGGATCACAGACGATGCTTGCTTCAATTATAACTTAGATGGTTACAATGTTTTTCATGCTAATAGTAAACACTCGAAATGTGATGGATTATGCTTGTTCATTGAAAATAATATCAAAACTGAGCTTATTAATGTCCATATTGAAGAAGCTAACTGTATTGGTATGGCTTGCTGGATTAATGACGTGAATTATTTAATAATTACAATATATCGTTCTCCATCCCTCAACTTAAAAACTTTTATCGAAAGTCTAGACGAATTTCTGAAAAGTATGAAAGATATTTACAACATAATAGTATTGGGTGATATGAATTTAAATATTCTTGCTAATAATAGCCTTTCAAATGAATATTTGAGCACAATGCATATTAATGGTTTCAAATCTTTTATCAATAAACCAACTAGGTCTGTAAATGGCATCAGTACTTGTATCGATCACATATTTTACAAGGGAGGAGAGAATAATAATAATAATAATGTTGTTAGAGGGACTATTCTGAAAACAAATATTACGGACCATTTTAGTGTTTCGCTGCATTTCAATAGGAATATTAATGAGGAACCAGCACATATCGATGTAGGATCAAAAAGCATAATTGATTATGTAAATCTAATCTCTGATTTACAAAAAGAATCATGGAAAGAGATATATGATTCAATGGATATTGACGAGATGGTGGACTACTTTGTTAAAAAACTAACAGACCTAACTCATGCTAGAACTAAAACCATAAAAATAAGTAACAAGAAAAAACCTATAAAAAATGGATTACTCCAGCCTTAGTCGCGTCAATACGGGAGAGAGATAAATTACATAGAAAATTATTAAAAGAACCCAATAACTTAGAATTGATAAATCAATATAAGAGATACAGAAATACACTCAATACTCTGATAAAAAAAAGCAAGATTGATTATTTTAACTGTAAATTCGAGGAACACAAAAACGATTCTAAAAAAACCTGGAAATACATTAATGAACTACTCGACTTGAAAAAAATTCAAAATCAATAAATCTAGATGCTACTACTCTTAATAAATATTTCGCTGGTGTTGGAGAATCGTTCGCTAAAAAGATAACCGATAATACAGACAATATAGAGATTCCCAAGTCAATAGCAAATCCTAATGTAAAAAGTATCTTCCTCATTCCCACAAACGATTATGAAATAGAGTTATTAATAGATCAACTCAAGAATAAATTTACACCAGGTGTTGATAACTTTACAGGACCTTTCCTCAAAAAAATATCACCCTCTATAACCTCACCTTTAGTTCATATATTTAACAAATGTTTAAGCGAAGGATATTTCCCTAAAAAATTCAAAGAAGCTAAAATTATACCATTACCAAAAACTGGAGACCTTGGAAACCCGGATAGTTACAGACCGATTAGTTTAATGAGTAATATTTCTAAAATACTAGAAAAAATTTTGAAAATCAGATTAATGAGTTTCCTAGATAAACATAAAATCATTGACAACAATCAATATGGTTTCCAAGCAAATAGTTCAACCAAAGATGCGGTAATCCATCTCAACAATATAATTTTTGATAACTTTAATAGAAACAAAAAAACACTGGCTATTTTTATGGACTTATCCAAGGCCTTTGATACAGTTCCTCACAACATACTCCTCTATAAACTGGACAGGGTGGGTGTAAGAGGTTCTGTGAATAAGTTATTCTCAAGTTACTTGTCGAATAGGAAACAGTATCTCACTTTAAATGGACAGACATACATCAGTTATACCTCTCAGTTCGGTACTCCTCAAGGGATAGTACTATCTCCGATTTTGTTTCTCATCTATGTAAACGACCTGTTAAAATTAAACCTTGAAAATTGTACTATTTTATCTTTCGCCAACGATACAACTTTGATTTTCAGCGGAGACACATGGGAAGAAACGTTCAAAGTTGCAAATAATGGTTTGAAAATAGTTCAACAATGGCTTGAAGATCATATACTAACCCTAAATGCAAAGAAAACTAAATATATAACTTTCTCACGCACCGTAATTGGTCAACCATCAATAGATCTTGAACTTTCCATAAAAAAATCAAAGAAAAATAGCAATGGCACCCAAATAATGAATGAGGTCGCCCACGAAAATATACCTTTGGAAAGAGTGCAATCTATAAAATATCTTGGTATTTTTGTAGATCGCCATATCAAATGGAACATTCACCTAGAGTACATCTGCTCAAAATTGAAATATCTCATCTATATTTTCTATAAAATAAATAAAATTAAAAACAGGGAGATAATAAGAAAAATTTATTTTGCATATGCACATTCCTTATTCCAATATATCATTGAGGTGTGGGGTGGAGCTTTTGATACGCACTTGAGAAAACTGTTTGTCCTCCAAAAACATATCATAAGAGCAGCTCTAGGGAGACCACGTTTGTACCCAAGCCGAGATATTTTTATTGAACTTGATGTACCAACATTGAGGCAAACGTTCATGAAAACCGTAATACTCTACATAAACAAGAATCACTCTCTATTTTCAGCTTGCACTACCCCTTACAATATGCGAGTAAATCATTTCAATAGATACAATATGCATTTGATCAAGCTCACTACATGTAGGCATCAATTCTTTTATTACTGTAATCTTTTCATTAACTTAGTTCTGTCAAATTTCATTATAGAAAAACCAACTGGTAAATATCACAAAACTGTGGAAGAGTGGATAAACAGGAATTTCTTTTTTAAATTAACGCTACAATAGATTCAGTTACTCTTAAGTATTCTTTAGTTATTTGTAAGTTTTTGATGATGTTCAATCATATATAATTATTTAAAAAGCCAAATAGAATAAGTATTCTACAAATTTTAGTTAAGCGCTAAGCTTGTTAAATCTAATAATGTAAACTCACTGCTGGCTCTCAAGTTCTAATTATGCCAGCAGTCACCAAAATAAAGATAAATTAAGTTTTGATCTAATAATTAAGTTTAAGTTTTGCTTATTTGTTTAACACTTTGTAACTTAATATATTGTAATATTGTAATTTTGTTTTGGCAATAAATTTCAATTTCAATTTCAATTTCAATATATATAATTATTTAAAAAGCCAAATAGAATAAGTATTCTACAAATTTTAGTTAAGCGCTAAGCTTGTTAAATCTAATAATGTAAACTCACTGCTGGCTCTCAAGTTCTAATTATGCCAGCAGTCACCAAAATAAAGATAAATTAAGTTTTGATCTAATAATTAAGTTTAAGTTTTGTTATTTGTTTAACACTTTGTAACTTAATATATTGTAATATTGTAATTTTGTTTTGGCAATAAATTTCAATTTCAATTTCAATTTCAATATATATATATATAATATATATATATATATATATATATTATATATATATATATTATATATATATATATCTTTATGAATTATCAGTATTATATTATTGCGAAAGCTCCTGTCTGAGCCTATGAAGATTTTAGTGAGATTATATCCTAGGAAAACCACGACCAGATTTTATAATTATCAACATAACTCTCATGCTCTACCGATTGACGCCAAGCAAGAGGCTAAGCGTTATTCCACCAAAACTAACGTGACAAAATATAAGTGACAATGAAGTTACACGATAATAATTTTAAACAATATTCCTTCAGAATTGCTCATAGTCCAGTAATTGGAAGACGATTTTTGACCCCGCAGTTCTGTTTAGGGTGGTAAGGAGGTGAACATATAAAAATTCCTCACCCCTACCCCCTGTGCTAAGAGGGTGAGGATGGTTCTAAGGCTCCATTTTTGGTTTCTCACATATAACTCGAAAATTATGTATCTTTAGGACATAACTGTTCTATACAAAATTGAAGCTTATGTAATTTCCAATAGTATTGATATGTCAACTTTTTCTATTCTTTTTTTTTTAGTTTTCGAAATATCCACTTTTGAATGTGTGCCATTTCTGAAAAATACCACGTTATCCTCCATTGTTTCACTTCATTGATCATATGCATTTATCTGCATGTAGCTTCGACATCAACTTGCTGTTGCTTGTCGATTTGGATAATCCTATTTCATATATAAACTTCTCAAATCAGAGCATGATAAATTGACAAATCAATAATTAAATATATATTAATTTCTATAGTTTCCAATAAATATACATATATATCTCAGGGTGCAAGATTTGGCACCTGACGGAAATAGATAGATCAATTTATCTAATGAATCAGAGCTACATTATATTATCACAAATTATATTATAAAATTAATGATCATATGAACATTTGTATTATCAGCTTAGAACTTAGTATTCTTTTTGATTGGTGTATCTTTTGATATATGAATTGACTCGTTACTATTCAATAAAATATTTCTTATACCATTTTGAAACTTGTGCAAGTATTTTTATTAATTTCTTATTTTTTAAAACCTTTTCAACGAGCTAGCTTTTATTCCTTATTTCATTCGAAGCACTGAGGGGGCCCTATCACTATTTTAAATAGTATTCACTCACGTGCTGGATTTTCTATAAGCTGCTGATGGCGATCCAAACTCCTGGTGGTCCTGGATTATTGGTGGCCGAAGTCGTCTCTTCCAAGGGATTAACAAATATTTAAATGACTTTTGCTTTACTATAGCATCACAAAGTCTTATAAAAAATTAATAATTCGATTTAACTTTAAGTTACAAAAAGGTACAGTAAGATATTGCGCTCCACAATTTTTGGTGACATCTCATGGTGGTGGTTGGCAGGCAAGTGGGGAAGTTCTCCTTTCTATTTCACAATTTTCACTTCCGACTTGCAAATTTACATAAAATTTAAATAATCTGTTCCTCCGCCATTCAAGGCTCAAATAGTTCGGGCCAATCTATTAAATTATGACTTATGTTAAACCTCTGATAATTTATCTGCCTTCGGGCCATATCCAAAACATAAACTGAACAACAATAATTCACAAACTCTTATCATTTATAGAAATATATACAAATATATTTGAATCGGCTCACTATTACCGCCCATCAATTGCTACCATTTGATTGGTTCATGCAAATTATTATAGTATACATGCGCCTACGAACCTCCTACTTCCTTAATACATTAAATTATTTTTGTCTGGGTTTTTTAATACGTTTATTACATGCAAAGTAATTTTCTAAAGATTATAGGTTGTTTCTCATATCATAACAATTAGCCATGTGGATTTTTGGTTCCTCTGGTTGCATACCATTCAGTTACAATAAATTTCTGCCAAGGTGTCTGGCTAGATTCTACGTTATGCGACTCAGTCGATCATTAGGTCGCCGATCAATAGATGTTTTACGCCTAACCTCAAATTTTCAATATTTTATATAATATTATATAAGTAGCAAAATTATTTCCATTCCTATTCGGCCGTTATAAATTTAGCCATGATGCTAACTGCACACTTAGACCTATACATTCCTTTCAAGTAGGGATTTTTATTCACCCATCAGAATTTTGCTTCGTTACAATTTTTAGTCAAAAACTATACCCTTCATCTGGATCCAATTAAGATGGTTCAGATAGCTGAATACTTTACTTGGAAATGAATTAATGGTTTTATATTAATATCAATAAATTCATGGTATACATGAGTGGTACTACCACTACTACCACTTGTAGTGGATAAAAGCGGATTAGGAGGCTCACTCTCTCCAAGAGGCACAAGAAAGAAATTGGAAATATCGTTGAATACAATGAATAGGAGAGGTGATACGGTATTTTTCCGGCTTAAGGCCTGAGCATAGAGTTTGCTTCCGTATTGTTGGTGCATCAGGTGCAGTGAGAATTCCCGTCGTTGGGGTGTTTCCAACCAGAAAGGGGGAGTTAACCCTGCGGGAGGGGAGACTGACTTATCCCGAAGTTCAAGGCTCCGGGATAGATTGGTGTTAGTTCTCATTCAACTGAACACGAGCAATGGAAACATGATTCACAATGAGGAAAGAGTTGTTGCCTTTTTCAGCAGATGGCGACAATGATGAGTTGGTGGCTTGTGAATGAGCTTGAATCATAGCTATTGTTGGAATTGTAAAACAATCTACTATATTAAATAATCTACTAGTAATCCTAGAAGATGAAATCCAGATACTTAATTCTATATTCATCTTGAGTAATCCGATTCATCTAGATACTGAATCTAATACATGAACATCCTCTGAGACAACAACCGCGAGTTGCAAAATATTAAATCGATTCATGTGACTTGACTGCTTGTTAGTTGAGAAATCACTGGAACTCCAATCCCACACGATATAATTCTCAATTGTGGAATTCAAAATTATTGCTTCATCATTGTAGTTGACTATATATAAGAAAACCCTTGACCCTTTTCCCTGAATTTCTTATCACTGCCTGTTAATCACTGCCTGCTAATCACTGTTAGCATGTTATCATATTTTGGAACTAGAAAGCTGAAAAATTCGTAGTTTGTTATATGCTGCATCAATACACAAGCTATATTGATTGAAGTTTAGTGGGAAATACTTCAGACAAGGGGTCCGACGATCAGTATTGGCAGTCGGTACCTTTTCTAGCTCCGTGATTATTTTAGCTTGCTATTAGTACGTTACAGCTAGAAACAGTTGTCAAATCCCAATTCTTCCGATCAAGCGATGGCGAAAATAACATCGGGGCGTGACTGCAATTGCTCTGCGTGTTTATCTATGCAGATCAGAACAGTCCGGCGGTCGGCACCATCCAGCCCAAAGGTGTCCATCTTCTTCAGAGAGTTTAACACAACAGAGGTGGACATCCTTTGTTGTGACAAAGCGTCAAGAGTCTACAACGACAATAAAGGTTGTGCAAGAAGGTTAGAGGGTGGTGCAGGTGAGGGGGGTCAAGTTCATCATGAGAGAAGAGAATTGTCTCTGTTGTCATTTGACGGAAAAGTGACCCATTGCACCCTCCTACCCCCCTCCCTTTTGTTGACCCTCTTGACCCCTTCGCTCGTTTCCATTCGTTCTAATTGGAAAGATCTGAGCATCTCTTTTCCTATTGTTTTTTCCTTTCTTTTTCCCTCGTCGTTTTAAGCCCGAAAAATCTGTAGGGCCAGTAATTGCTGTTCTCGTTACGACAGCGGACTTCATCAGCTTCCACTAATTGATTCAGATGAGCGGATTTTTACTCATGAGATTTTGAAACACAATCCTCCCATCAGACTCTTGGTCTGTTGGATAAATATGCATGAATCGCTAATGAGTACATTGTTCAATTCAAAGATTTTTACTGGCCGGTGAGAAGGAATGATTTATTTGATTAATGATTAAATGGATTTGGAATAAATGAATTGAGTAAGCCTTCTTCGAAAAAACTTGATCATAGAAAACTGGAACTTAAAAACGAGAATGAAGTGAAGAGTAAGGTTATTGCAGTTTGGAACCTCGATTCGATTTCCATATATTCATTAATGTAATGAACATAGCCTAATAAAGTATAAAAATCATACATATGAAACTGGAATAATATGAGGCTCTATTAAACCATATTTTTCATCCCATCCGCGCGATTGTTATTTTGAAGAAGCGTTTAAGTCTGTAAATTTGACGGTTGAAAGGTTGAAAAATAGAGGAATGAGGATGAAAGAATTCAGTTGGAGAGTTGAACGAGCTGTACTGTAATATGTATGTGAAGATTCGCGGTAGTGAAATGGGAGCTCTTCAATTAGTGATAATGTTTTTCTTCTATCGGAGGTTTCCATGGAACAAGAATTCTCCGGGAAATATGCGGAATGAGATTACATTATTGATGCTTTATTTGTGTGGCGGAGCTGTGAAAACATTCTATATAAACAAACACGACTCCAGCCACAACACACTCTTGTGTATACAGTGCAGTGTACATGCCCCATATGAGATATGCATATTATATTATGCGACAAGGCTTCATCTGCTAGGTGGCAATACCTGCTACCCTGAAATTTCATTTTTACAAGAATTTTACATTCTGCTTGTATGCGTCAACTCTAGAGAGCAATGAGTGATTCTGAATGAATTCACACTAAATTTTCAACTAAGCATGAGAATGTGCTCAAAATATTTAATCTCGACTCATTTTCATTTCATAGAAATCTGAAGCGATCCAATCCGTAGATCTCTAGATAACAGAGATAACCGTGATGCAGAATGAACAAAGAATAAAAAGTTCCACATAAACCAGAACTATGGAATGATGTAAAATAAGATGTGAGCTTTTGATGGGAGCAGCGATTAATATTGCCTCATAGTCTAGGAGAGATTCATAACAACCATATGAGGAGTTCCAATCTATAGTCATAATATACTGAAAATCTGACTTTACTCTATCAGTAACGCGTTTTAATGAGAGTGATCCGTGGTCTAGTGGATAGAGTGCTTGCGTAGCAGCATAGAGATCCCGGGCTCAAACCATCTCATTACCAAAAGTTTTTTAACCAGATCATTCCCGTGTTATCGGTTGGGCACGTTTAACTGTCGGTCCCGGCTGAAGTATAACAGTCGTAAGGCCCATTGATGGCTTAAATTATATATTCGTGCGGTGGGACCTTCCCGCAAGGGACTCCCCACCAACAAAAGCCATACGAATTTACTTTTTGGTTGATTGGATTGTTGAAAAATGCATCCTAGTTTCTCCATAGATTTGCATTCTATTATTCCATGATAATAATAAGACATTCATAATCTACTCCAATATATTGATAATATTGTAATTTGATGGAGGATTTGGATTTATTAGACATTGAAGACTTTTCGATTCCAAATTCACAAGATGTCAACAATACAATCCAACCTTTCAACTTGAAAATCATCAATTTCAACATTAGAAGCTACAATAAAAATTTTGAAGAATTTCTTATTCAACTGGAAGACCTGAACGTAGATTTCGACGTGATAGTCTTAAAACGGAATGCTGGATTGCTGGTGGTGTTTCCTTGAAATCAATTAATAATTATACCTGCCACAAAACAGAAAATAATATTCTACAGAACGATGGAGTAATAATCTATGTCAAATCAGACTACTTTGTCGAAATAAAAGAAATTGCAGTTAGGCAAGCCAACTGTTTGAATATGCATTTAAAAATTGGGAAAGATACTTTTGTTATAACAGCGTTATATAGATCTCCATCACACTTGGACTTAACAGAATTTCTCATTGATCTGAGGCAGATTTTGGATGATAATGGAAAGCATTTTCATATCGTTCTAGGAGATTTGAACATCAACACAAAAGAACCAAATCAGCACAGGCAACTGGAAGACTATGATAATCTACTCAGTGAATATGGATTCCTACATTGTATAAAGAAGGCAACTCGTATTGGAAATAATAGCGCTTCATGTATAGATCATATTCTGATAAACTTTAAAAAAGATATAATACCAATAGTTTTCCCAAATTCTATCACAGATCATTTTATAACTATTCTGGGAATTAAATATGATGCGGTGGAACACAATCACAACAGAAGAAAACACTACTATGAAAGTATTGATTATAATAAACTTTCATTAGCACTAACGAATGAGACCTGGAATTCCGTGTACCTGCAGGAATGCGCTGATAGTGCTTTGATGGAAATGATAGAAATACTGAAGAAATACACAGAAGAATGTAAAGTTATTAATAGAGTATCGCACACAAAAAGAAAAATTAAGCCTTGGATTACAAATGGATTAATTACATCAATAAGGAAGAGAGATAAATTACACAGGCAAAGCAAGAATAATACAGCGAATCTACAGCTTAGAGAGTATTATAGAAGGTACAGAAATCTACTAACAACTGTAATAGAAAATGCGAAGAAACAATACTTTTCAAGGCGATTTGAAACTTCCAGCAACTCTAAGCAAACATGGGAAGTAATAAGAGAAATAACCGAAGTGCAACGGCCAAGAACACAAATCCACCAAATCAACTTGGGAGGGAGAGAATTGAAATTGGGAGATGATGATAAAGATATGGCAAATTCTTTCAATGAATTTTTTATTAGTATTGGATCAAAACTGGCCCAGGACATTCTAAATAGCGATTGTAATGGCGCAGATGAGCATGCGGCAGCTGATCAGATAGTCTGCCAGTTATTATTCTTTACACCTGTCAGTGAGGACGAAATGATAAAAATCATTAATAGTCTTAAAGCTAATAGTGCACCTGGACTCGATAATTTAAAACCAGATTTTTTCAAACAGAATAATACTATACTTGCCAAGCCTTTAACACATATTGCAAACAGAATTTTTGAGAAAGGTGTTTTTCCACAGTGTCTTAAGGAAGCTGTCATTTGTCCAATCTTCAAAACAGGAGATAAGAAAGATATGAATTGCTACAGACCCATATCATTACTCAGTACATTATCAAAAATTTTTGAAAAGTGTATCAAAACAAGACTGATCAGCTTTCTTGAAAAAAATAATCTTCTATCGCCAAACCAATATGGTTTTAGATCTAGTCGCAGTACAAATGATGCTATCCACTATGTGACCACTCAGATTGCCGATAAAATAAACATTGAAGAGAAACCATTAGCAGTATTCTTAGATTTAAAGAAGGCTTTTGATACGGTGTCACATGACATTCTTCTTTCAAGGCTTGATAACTATGGAATAAGAGGAGTCGCATGGAATCTTTTCAAGAGCTACCTATCAAACCGAACACAATGTGTCAGAGTCAATGGATGTATAAGCAACAAGCTGACTGTAAAGTTTGGAGTGCCACAAGGAACAGTACTAGGACCAATTCTTTTCCTTCTCTACATAAATCCATTATGCAACATGGTAATAAATGGATCAATCACCACCTTTTCAGATGATACTGTTATACTGTTCTCTGAACCGACCTGGGAGATGACCTGGAGAGAAGCCGAGACTGGACTTCAGAGGGTGTCTCGTTGGTTGGCTGAAAATCTGCTAACATTGAACCATGAGAAACATTAAACCTGAACCTTCATTGAACATAAAACATTAAACATTGAACATAACATTGAACCTTCTTTCTGACCTTTTCGGCGACTCAACATGGACAGCCAACAGGAGATGAGATACAGGAATACAGATACAGATACAGATACACAACACCAGATACAGGAATCTTCTCATCACCAGTGTTGCAAGGAAGGCACTATACCAGAGACATTTCAATCATTTAGCACCAAAATTATATAATCTACTTCCTGCAAACTTTAAACAGATTAATCTTCCTAGAAAGTTCAAAGCAATAGTACACAATTGGTTAATGAGCAAAGGAAGACAGAACATAGAAAACATTATTTCAAATAACAACTAACCACCTAATGACTTACTAAACACTAACTAATTGATAATACACACAAAAAACTAACAAAACTTACTCTAGAACATGGTACGCCATAGTGAAGTAGGTCAATTTCCACACAGAAAAACTAAACAAGTAGAGAACACATTATAAGAACCTTTTGTAACTAACTATTGTATGTAATATTGTAATTTATCTAATATTTTTGTAATTGATGTTGTAGTTTTAGTTTTTGGGAAATAAACATTTATTATTTATTTATTTATTTATTTATTGTATATGAGATTTCTTTATCTTGGAGGATTGAGATATAAAGATGAATTCCCTACTCGTAGATGAACCACGAATTACATGATTATAAAGTACACTAAATTCCAGATAAATACTGATCCTTGTCTATGTTTATCTTCAACATGGCAAATGATCCTTGCTAATTTTCCAGTAAAGTGGTTGTTCTTCAAGCTGAAGCTTCACGTGGCAAATAGCAGCGACTAATTTGAATGAATGTATTGCGATTGTAATCCGTGGCGAAATGAATAACTAATGTAATTAATTAGCTGAGGATTGATTTAATCTTCTCGTCATCTCTCCTGAGTGTGAGTGTGCGTGAGTGCGAGGGGTATTATGAATCCAAACACCAGTGATTGCAATTTGCCATGTTGCAACGCACAGTGGGCTGCTACCTGCTACCATTGTTGCAATGCTCGCTCATTTAGTATTTGGTGGCCGCGAGCCAATGCCATTTCAAATCATTTCAACTCTCCATTGTTGCTCCCATAACACCAAGTGTTATGCATTGTCCCTTACTCAAGAGAGCCACACTTGTTATTATTGATTTGGAAAAAATTATGTTGGCATTTTATGAATTGGAAGGCTTGGCGTATTGTTGAACAGAATTCCCTATCACATAGAATTGTAATTGAAATGTGTGTAATATTCCCTATGAGTCCCTATGGCCATCAAACTTAATTTATAATACAGAATGAAGTCTATAGGTTATCTCATACATAACCATACTGCGACTTGGTTGACCCCTGCGAATGCCCAAAATTGTGCACCCGAGATGCTCACATTTGGGCAATCCAATTCATAAAATACCAACATCTTTTTTCCTATATCGATAATAAAAAGTCTGGCTCTCTCGAGTTTCGTCATAGTTCACTATTGGAATTTATAAATGCCGTAGGATTGAAAATCTCCTATCATGAAACGGACAATGTTCCTCTTGGCAAGATGAAATTAATTTCATGAAATTAATAATTCAAATTAAGTCTATAATGGATTCATGAGTAACAACCAATAACCATAACGTGAATCATCCAAATAAAAATGAATTTGTCATGAGGAATGAAAAGTAGCTATTTCAGCAGCTAGTAGTTCAGTAGCTATAGCCTACTCCATACAAAAAACTTTTGACTTGAGGGAATATGGGGCGCAGATAAATGGCGGGAGATCAGCCAATTACTGTGATGGATAGAGTTCAACATGAACGCTTGAATACTCACTAGAAATTAGAGAATGTTGGCCGGTTCAGAACGGTGACATCACCGTCGTTGTATCCCTATCTCTGTATGCCTTCTCTGCTGCGCAAGTCCCTCCCAAGTCTGAATTTATTTTGAACGGAGTGTAATAGCATGGAAAAGAGCTAGCCTAAGATATCAACTTTTTATCAGTAGTCTTAAAGGACAACTTGTATCAGTTGTCTCTACTAACAGTAAGCAGAGTTAAAAGTCTGTAGCTTTGTAAAATACGTTTGAAAACTTCAAAATTAGAATTTTTTCAAAGATAATTTTGCTAAACTGATAAACAAGAAATGATAAATAGTGTTAAGGTACTGCATAGATACTATTATCATAGAGAAAAAAAAGCACCAGCTATCATTTCTCTATGCCTAGTATCTACAAACTAGTAATACGAGTGGGGCTAGTATTACAAAGGAGAAAGTATTCTGGTAGGTTAACTCCTTTCAAAAGTCGATTAATTCGTTATTTTTTTCTCTCATATTCCACCAGGCAAGAAAAATTGAGTTAGTGCTGGTATCAACATTTCGCATATAGCTTTCAACCCCTCCAACCTACAGGCGTCTCAATGGATGATCCACCACGCAAAAGGCCCACTATTGCCGCAGTCTCTGAATTAAAAATTGATTATGTAAGTTCCCCAGATACATGTCTGACATACTCTGTAACATCTCTAAAATTCATTGTCTTTAAAAAAGAGCCGTTCGTAATGGTAGGCAACTGGATGGATTATCCTCTTACCAACCTAAAAGCTTTCCCTGAGGTGAGCGGTATATTTTATAGTTACCGAAAACGAAGTAAGCTCTCCACTCGACTACTAATAAATATTTGATGACTGATTATCAGTAACCATGTACCCACTAGAGAATAATAAAGACCAACTATAGTTTTTTCTAGTTGATTCTTAAAACGCTCGTCATGAATACAGGTATTCACCAATTTATCCTTCTGAAATTCCTTAGAACTTACAACACCAGTTCTTGAAGCTCTCTGGATCCTTATATGATATAACTGGAACCTTATTAATATAATTTTCCATATACTTGTTCTGGCAGACTAAAATGATTATCATCAAAGGATGATAAATACTGAGTGCTTTTAATAAGATCAATATTACTTGATTCAATAATTTTATGTGCTGCTGAATATTTATTGGTACCAAAACAGCTCAAACTGTATATCACGAGATGAATTAGGATAAAATAAATTTCTATGATTTGTATGCTGACATAAAACACAAAATATATTCCCATAAAACAGTGTATATAAAATATTCGATATCTATAATTTTTCTTAAATAAATTCTTTCTAAAATCTGAATAATTATCACAAGATTTGCTAGTATTCACAATAGTGAGCTTTAAAAATTTATAAATATATTATATTTAATACTGATGCTTAGACTTCCAGTCAATTCAAAATTCTACAAATAAAAACCTGTTTGGTCTATAGATTTGATATGGCTTACTTTGATCAAATTAGCAAAAATAATACTTAATAAAATTGATATTTAACAAATAAAATCTCAGGGTTTTATAATGAGTTCGGGCCATGCATGGAAGTAAGCTTCCTACATATATCAAATAAATTTATAAAATGTTCTTATGAACTATGTGATATCACTCAACACGTTGTGACTTTTTCTTTAATTTAAGTTAATTTGAATAGCGCTTTTGATTAATTTCCCCACTATACGTAGAAAGCCTAAAACGAGCTCGTTTGATTTATCACTCACATTAATGACGTTCTCGACGGTCTCGTGGATTGAATTAATTATTTCCAATAATTAATTAGGCAGGCTCCTTTCGTCTCTGCTGGACTAACGCTTGGTCCAGATTTCTTATAGATTTCTTTCTAAATTAAAGATATATTTATAGGGAATAATTACAATTACGAACTCTTCAACAACACTGAGTTCACAGATAATTTAACATTTAATACAAATATTTCACATTTTAAAAAAAGGGGTTGGCTTGATGATTTTTACAATTTAAAGGAAGAAAGAACCCTAAACCCCATGTGCATCCTCTCAGGTCAAGATCATAAGCCAGAAGAAAGAGGTTTTCAGAAAAATTTATCTCTTCCTAGAACAATTTTGTAAGCTTCTCTCTGATTGGTCTTCAATTTAGTAGATTCAATACAATTGGTCGCCTCAGAATCAGGGCTTCTTCAACTTTATAATAGAAAAATTTAAATAAAAAGTTTTCATATAAATATATGGAGTGTTTATCTTAAATTAATTTCTCAAATAAATTGCAATATACGATGTTAATAAACAACTTATATTTAGTTTTTTTTTATATGAGTTTTGTATACTCTGGATTTTCGTGCTTTTTAGATTATAATAAATATTTATACAGCAATAATAGTTGTCCGTATTTCTATACATCAACCTTCCTTAGTATATATAATACATCTTTTGTGAGTAAATTTTTATAATTTCAACCTATTTATAATTTTTAACCTGGTTGATCGAACGATCAGCTGATTCGCTCAGTATTGATTCAAATAATTATCGATTTATTCAAGATCGACTGATTCTTTTTAAAAGTGTAAACAAATAATTCTAACCTCAACGTACATGCAAACTTTTATTTTTTATAATCCGCCAACAATAAGTAAGCCGCTTTATAATTTTTAATTTTGCCAATGGATTCTCATAGTTGTTGAATCACAATTATACCTGTTTTCTCATCATTTTTGATAATACCATTACTTTTTATCGCCAACAATATTCGATTTAAGTTGATTGATCCTTTGACTAGGTTTAACTTCTTTTCCATTTTATAATTCTATTAAAATTCACTGGTTCATTTCAAAATATTTGATGGTACTAAAATACCACGTGACAAGCAGAAGGGATGATGACACTGGAAAATGAAATAGGGCAGCTGCAAATAGGACAGACATATAAATACTTGGGACTCCACCAGCATTTAAAATCTCCCGTGTTGAAGTGTTCAGCCGCTTGGAAATTGAATTCAAGAGAAGACTAAGTAAAGTCATGAAATCTAAATTGCCTTCAAAGCATCTGATTAAGGCAATAAATTATTGGGTTATTCCATCTCTGACCTACAGTTTTGGTGTTCTGAAGGGGTCTGACACTCGTCTGGAACAAATGGACAGGCTTGTGAGGACTCAAATGACAAAAAACAGGGTGCATCACTCAAGATCATCGATGACTTGTCTATATATGCCAAGGAAGCTGGGTGGCAGGGGTTTGTTCAGGGTTTCAGATCTGTGTGCAGAACAAGAGAAAAGACTAAGAGAGTATTTCATTTCTGCTAATATAAATCTCCTCAGGGAAGTGTGCCGATTGGATGAAAATTATACTGCACTTAACCTGAGGAATCCTAATGGTCGAGAGCCCTTGACAGTGCATGATTACAAGGCAGAATGGCAACAGAGAGAACTGCATGGGCGCTACTGCAAGCATCTGTACTCTGATCATACTAATCATGACCTTTCAAGCAGGTGGCTAACAGATGGAAGTCTTTTCTCGGAGACAAAATACTTCATAATTGCTATGCAGGATCAGGTTGTCGCTACCAATGCCTATAGAAGACATATCATCAGAGATCTGAGCATAAGTGATAAATGCAGGCTTTGTAACGCTGCAGTAGAAAGTATTCAGCACATAGTTTCAGGCTGCTCAATATTGGCATCAAAAGAGTATTTGAGGCGACATAATAATGTTGCAAAAATAGTGCACCTGAAATTGCAGCAGGAATTTGACTCCTTTGAAGAAATGCCGCCATACTATTCTTACTCTCCTCCTGCATTTATTGAGAGAAACCAGATTAAGATCTATTGGGATGTTCAAATGATCACTGACAGGCAGGTCATTCATAACAAGCCTGATATCCTAATGTTGAACATGAATCAAAAAGAAGCCTTGATAATTGATGTAGCCATACCAGCAGATGAAAATTGTCAAAGAACAAGAGGTGAGAAATTGAGGAAGTATCGAGAGCTAGCATTTGAGCTCAAAGATATGTATGGGCTCAAGAATGTTAGAATAATCACAATCGTAATATCCGTGAATGATCTTATTCTTAATTCAACAGTGGAGAGTTGTAAGGTTATTGATGTCTCAGAAACTCTGGTAGGGAAAATGCGGAAGTCTGTTCTGCTTGATACAGCTCGCATAGTACGCCAAACGCTCCAACATACTTGGTAAAATACTTTATCAATAAAAGAGAATAATGTCAAGAGGTTGCATTCTGCCCCTCTTCGCATAAGCTATCCGTAACTGCGTGAAAAAGAGAATGATAATAATAAGAATAATAATAAATTTATTACCATTTGGTTTACAATAAACATTGGTCATTGTCACAAGTATACAATCAACAATACAAAAGTCTACACAGCTAAAACACAATTACATCTAAAATTTACTTCTAAACAAGATTAAAAACTAAGTTTACACAGCCTAGATTATACACAATAGTAACAGATTTACATAGATTGTGAAATTTTATAAAATTCAGGTACCTTGTAAAGTCCACCTCTTATTAGGCCTTTCCTAACTCTATCTTTATATTGGGTGGCATCTAGGTCTCTTACTAATGACGGAAGGGCATTATAAAATCTGAGAGATTGGGCCCTGAAACTTCTCAATGATGCGCTGGAAGAGCACCATTCGACATCTATATTACTTGCCCCTCTTGTATTGTATGTATGCCTATCAGAGTTGAGGCTAAATTTATTCAGGTTCTTTTTGACATAACACAGACATTCCAGGACATACATAGAAGGAAGAGTCAGAATTGTATTCTCAATAAACAATGGTCTACAATGACTACGTGGCTCTCCATTGTTTAATATTCTAACGGCCCTCTTCTGTAGCAGGAATATCAACAATATTACATCAATTATACAACTGAATTTTGTTATCATCAGATCCATTTGAAGCTCCTGAATAATTGACCGAGCAAAGTGAGGTCTAAGATTCAAGTCGTCGGTTATGGATTTCTCTTTATGTTTATATTTTTGTTTTTATGTTTATATATTCCGCATTTACAGCGAAACGCGGCAATAGATTTTCATGAAATTTGACAGTATTTTCCTTTTTGAATTTCGCGTCGACGTATCTATAAAGTTTTTTGAAATTTTAAATATTAAGGATAGTGAAAGAGGAAAAGGAGTCCCCTTCCAAAGCCAATATTTCCGTGAATATCAGACTGTAGAATAATTCATCATAAATCAGCTGCGAGTGGATTATTAATTGCATGTAATGATGCATGCAATTAACATCTCAATGTAACTTGGTAAAAAATCGGCTGTCGTGTGGACTATTAATTGCATGCCTCATTGAATGTAATTTTCATGCACTATTAAATGAACTATCGATGGCATGCAATAACGCATGCATTTAATTATTTATAACTTATAGTTCTGTGAACAGTGGACCTCGCGCTGTTAAAAGCCGCAGCGCCTCTATATTAAAGTATATCGAGTTTCCCTGTAAATGCGGAATATAATATAAACATATAAACATAAATAGAAATGCAAAACAGTCGACTTGAATCTTAGACCTCACTTCGCTCGGTCAACTAAAATAACATAGTATTGTCTCTCGACCTTTCTCTGCTTTCAATTCGGGCTGACCTATTGCCAGTATGTCTCGAAGGAGATCAGCTTTTGATGTTAGCATTTTTGATACACCAACCCCAACGGCCATTAGCCGTTTTCACACCGATATCTCGCCAACTCGACATACAGACAGGATTTACTCTGATGGACAGTATAAGAAGAGGCTGTGGTTTATAACTGCTCGAGGTCTACTGTTCACAGAACTACTATCTATGAATAATTCTATAGTATGATTAATCCTATCTTCAGTGTAGATGATATATATTGATATCGGAGTCTGGAGGAATTTCTTTTATTTTCATATTATAATGCAAAATATAAAATAACCTTGTGTATCCATCGACGCGCAGTTGAAAAAGGAATATTCCTGCCAAATCTCATAGAATTCTATCAACTCGTTTGGCCGTAAATGCGTTACATACATACAGGCAGATGAAAGAAAATCCGAGTTAAAACATAGAACTCACTACGTTCTGTCAAATATTGTAGCAAACAATATATTATTGAATTATAATATCTATTTATATCATTCTAAATTAAAGTATATCAGAATTTTCAAAGTTAATAATTACTTAACATCTTTCAGTGATTAGTGAGTGTTATTTTTTATCCAATTTGGTTTGTGAACAATCTAGATTCGAACTTTTCTGTTTTCAAATATGTTGTTTTTTGTGTGGCTGTATTCTGTTGGTTCAGTTGTTGGTTGTATTGTAACTTTTATTGTATTTTTATTTCCGCCAGTGTAATGATTTTGTTACTTATTGTATTGTTTGTATTTTGACTTTTGCCTATTACTGCATTGTATATGTTTATTGGCAATAAGAGATATTTCATTTTATCTTATCTTAAAACAAATGTTTGGACAGAAAATTGGATCTGAATTCAAGTGTATAGAACATAGCTTACCTTTTGGACTATGTATATAGTGTATAAATCCAAATTCGGCGAAGAAACAGATTTGGGGTGTGCCTGTTAGTCCTTCCCCAATCATTTTAAAGGATTGTGTTGAGTGTATCAATAAATAAATCCTATTATATTAACGAGCAGTTTCTGTATATCTGTTTATATTTTTATATCTGGTTATCTGGTTATTTATGTTCAACGGATCTCGAGAACGGCTCTAACGATTCTCAAGAAATTTGGAACATAGTGGGTTTATGATATAAAAATTCGATTGCACAAGGTCTCATCCTTGGGAAAACTCACTGAACGACATTAAAAGGATAATTCATCATGACTGAAACAGCTGAGACTTTTGTCGTCTGTTGATAGAAAAAAGTGAGCAAGTGACTCTGTGGAGAATATTAAATAATATCGGGGCACCGAGCTTTGCTCGTTATTTTTATTTATTGACAAACAGAACACAATTCTCTGAAATGATCGTGTTTATTATTTCTCAGCTGGCTATATGTCATCTTATGAATTTCGGGGATGCGATATTTTGATATCTTGAAGATATCACTTTTTTACTATCCACAGCTGTTTCAGCCAAGGATGAATTATCCTTTTAATGTCGTTCAGCGAGTTTTCCCAAGATGAGGCCTAGTGCAATCGAATTTTTATATCATAAACCCACTATGTTCCAAATTTCGTGAAAATCGTTCGAGCCGTTTTCGAGATCCGTTGAACATAATAACCAGATATAAAAATATATACAGAAATTGCTCGCTTAATATAATATGATAAATAGTCCAGTCACTATATACATTGGTGCATGCAATTTATATTGTAGTTCTGATTTTTTAATATATTATTTGGGTACATGAGAGAAGTCCAGAACCAATTTCTTCATGCAAAATTTCCTTGTGCTAGATAAAGGGTGGCCCAAAAACCTCGTATTTTCGGCTCATTTTCCAGTTTTCCAGCTATTTCTGCAAAATCTCATGATCGGACAGAGAAATTTGCTTCGCCTTTTTTTAGATTATAAAATTCTGAATAAAATTATTTCATTCCGAACTCTCTATCTCCAATTAGTACTGAGTTATGATTTTTCAAAAATGAGTAAATTTTGAAGAAAAAAATCATTTTTGATGAATTTTAGTTTTTGATCAACAATATCTTCCAATTGTTACCATTTAGATGTATAATTCGAAATCCCTCTGGGCGTATTTTTGTGCTCAACAATCTGGGATCAGGTAGAGCGCTCTATCTCAAATAGATTTCCAGGTACACTTGACAACAATTCTCCTTGTATTGTGAAAAACATCTAATTTTCAGCTTCAACCATCATCACCAACTACATTGTCCTCACATTGATATTTCGCACAATAACATAAGCTCATGAGATTATGTTCTATGAGAATCACCCGTTAGATGCACTTCATTTCAGTATTTCCTAGTGGAGAGGCGCGCTTAAGGACACCTCAAGGATCAAAATTTCATACACTTATAACTTTTGACCCAATTCTCAGATATCATCATACTACACTTCATTCTTCTTTAGTCCAGGCGCTGGCTTACATTGAGCATACATGAGAGAGGCAGAGAATTTGACTTCGGATTATTGTTAGGGGTTCTTTAGTGTATATGAAACTCGATGTCGTCACGTCACAGGGTGGTCGACAGCATGGTTGGGAGGGGGGTAAGTTGTAAAAAACGCGCGCTTATAAAATCGCCTGTCCTGCAGTTAATATTCATAGTACAGCTTTTAATTCTTTTTCAATATTATGTACACATGACTGGCTTTTAATGTGGTCCTCTACATTTTTGCGATGAACCGCATAGTTTTTTCGTAAAAAAATAAAATATCTCGAAAAATGTAATTTTTTATTTGCCACAACTATGTTCAGATAAAAATCGTTGGAGACCGAATAACTATTTCTTTCTATAAGTTCAAAAGAGAATCACACACTTCTTCACTTGCTTCCAGACCATTGATAACATTATGCAGATTCTGTTGTCCATCAGAGTCTTGAAGAAAAATGTTATGTTCTCTTGAGAAGGTAATGCTTCTGGAAATCATTCTCATCTCTCATTATTCTTGTTTTACTTCATTCGATGACTTTCTTCACAATCTTCAGTGATATCCATAATGATGTCAACATACTTGAACAGAATATCTTTGATGGAAGATTTATTTATATAGTAGCAGCCATTTTAGGAAAGCCTTTGAAGAACTAGCTATTCCAATCATTCAGTTCTGTATGATCGAATGAAGGTTTGCTCCAAAGCATGATCGGTTGTCACATTTATTAAATTTTCAAGGTTTCATTTGACAGAGATTCAATGTATTGACTGTATATAATTAATGTTTCCTTATTGGAAATTATTTTCTACTTCTATGGGTATTTTTTCTTATATTTCCTAGATATAACACAGACTCTATAACATAGTTTGTGTGATTGAATGAAAAAGGTATGGGATCTTTTCTCGTACAGTTTCTATGTGCAATGCCAGAGTCCTTCCTTATGAGCATGAATACAATTTAAGATAATATTTAAACTATGTTACAATAATCAGTCATAAATTTCAAGTAGTCATTGATTTTGCATTGTGATTCTAAAAAAACTCCACAAATAGCTCCTGACTTCTTTCAAATATACTTTGACAATCTCTCATATTTGAACCGTTCATGAGTCCTTGTAGTTGTTTCATTGAATTGACTGCTTGCTCTCACACCTTAATTATACTGATCTCCCCTCAATAGATTTCCAACACTATTCTCTCAAAATATTTCAAATTCAACAAAGATATCTCCCATTCCACTCTCATTCAAGTACCACCCCAAGACAATCAGTCAAACTCAGCCAGATGAAAAGTAATCTATTCGTAGATATAAGTTACAGAAATCAGTTGATAAAGCTGCGTTTACATCAAAGTTATTAACAAAATGTTAATAACTTAATCTTTATAGATTCTATTAGATTGAACGGAACTTGGCAAACACATATGTCCATCATGTGTATGATAAGTTATGTTCAATCTAATAGAATCTATAAAGATTAAATTATATTAACATCTCGTTAATAACTTTGGTGTAAACGTAGCTTTAGAGTTGTATTTCCTTTGTAATAAAATATTTAGTCATATCACATGGGAGTAATTGGCATTATTTGTGCTTCAACTGTAAATTTATATTAAGAAAATATTTTACTCCTGTTACACGGTGCTCTATATGGGGTAGCCTATATTATTTGTTTAACTTACTCCATTACTTGACTTTCGCAATTCCAAAGTGATCATTGAACTAAATCGAATAATTAGACTAGTTTCACATTCATTCGGTTCGTTTCGTTTTCGGTAAATTCCGATAATTCCGAATTCGGTTTGAACTCGGTACCGAATAGAAACCGCATAGAACCGAACGCCTAATTTGACTCTAACAAATTCCATCAGGTTTCAATTCGTTGCTAGCGAGAGGCTACTTTCACACACTTTCGGTTCGGTTCGGTTCGTTTCGTTTACAGCAAATTCTGATAAGTGTGAAACGATGATTCGGTTTGAATTCGGTACCGATAGCAACCGCATAGCACCGAACGCCCCCTCGACACGAATAGGTTTCATTATATTCGAATTCGTTGCTAGGGAAACAGGAAAAAACAAAGTCTTTTACACACGCTTGCCTTTTTTGTTTTTATTTCAACCTGATATCGTGATTATCTGTTTCAAAATTTTCCAAGTCAAAATCATATGGTCAATTCATTTCTGTTAGTTCACAGGAACATTTTTTTCTCTATGAATAGTTTGCTGAAAAAATATGAAAGATATAAATTACAACTTAAGGAGAATTATATTTTTCATTTTTCCACGAATATTACATGATTTCATCAATGGAGAGAATAGATGAAGTTTATATACCATGTGTCAAAACAAGGAACAAATTTTCGATTTATAAAAATAATCTCTCTGAACATCCAAAATTAACATAATCGAAAAGAAACTATTCAAATAATTCACAATTTTCAATTAACTTTAAAATTTTGTTGTTCAAGAAGTAACATCTTACAATTTAACACCAGCTGTTATATTCAAATATACCAGCATGAACTGTGAAAATCCAAACACAGCTGTGTTTGAGAAGAAAATACCTAATTAGAACCGTACGAATTAAAACCTGACATGTATGAAAGCCTCATTCGTTTTCGGTAACGAACCGAATCGAATGGAACCGAAAGCGTGTGAAGCTAGCCTTATTCTCTCTTAATGAAATATCAGTTTTTATCGACTGAGAAACACATATAGGATACCTAACAAGATGGTTTATCATTACAATGTAATAATAAATAATGATAATGAGATGAAGTTTGTAATTTTGACCATAATTAGTATATTATGATGAGAATTATCAATTATTGAGACTTAAGAATTGAAAAATCATGCTCAGCGACCGAAAATACATAAGATAGTGTTCCTGAAATACATAATTTGAATGCATAGACTAGTAGGAGCGATGCAATAGACAGGCCATTACGTGCAGTAATCATGGGGGAGGACCACGCCTCAGCGTAACAGTGCTACTTATCCCCCTCCCACCACCGCATCAATGATCGTAACCCCCAAACTATATATATCATTGGATTCAGGAAGAAACGGCCTACAACGTTTATTGGGAGCCTTTTCCTTTAAGTCGGCTAATGACTTCAATATTCGAGAAATAAAAAAAGTCCATAATAAAAAAATACATTTTTCGAGATATTTTATTTTTTACGGAAAAACTATGCGGTTTATCGCAAAAATGTAGGGGACCACATTGGAAGCCAGTTATGTGTGCATGATATTGAGAGAAAAATTAAAAGCTGTACTATGAATAGTAACTGCAGGACAGGCGATTTTATAAGCGCGCGTTTTTTACAACTTGACCCCCTCCCACCACAAGCTGTCGACCACCCTGGAACGTGACGACATCGAGTTTCATATACACTAAAGACCGCCTAACAATAATCAGAAGTCAAATTCTCTGCCTCTCTCATGTATGCTCAATGTAAGCCAGCGCCTGGACTATCTTGGGTCGTCAAGGCGGTCCAACTCATTCATCATAAGTCAAATTCGGTCGAAAAATGGAAAATTTATTGTTGAGTATACTGTCACGTTATTCCTTCCAATAACGGGTTGCCCTGCTTGGCTGCAGTCGATAGAACATGTGTAAAAAATTATATAACTCTGGTTGTGGTTCTTAGAATATAAATTAGACCAAATTCTCACTGGCTCGCCCAGGAGCTCCCACAATTCTCCGCTCTTGCCGGTTACTGGCGTCGGCTGCTCTAACAGTTCACAATTTCTGTGACTTGTAGAAATTCGCAAGTATAGATGCCTCGATATTGTTCATCTTAAGTGCAGATTAAGTATAACTTTCAATGGGTATTATTGAAGAGAAAACATACGCTATTCTCCTGTATGCACATACTATGGTGTTCTTCATTAACAATGTTACAGTTCTATATTTGAAATTTTGAAAAATGAATTAATAGCATCCACAGATGAATATAATATAGTACATACTCAGGATGATATTAACAGTAGATTCTTTTGAAACCATTTTTCATGAATCCAGCAACAATACATAATGATCGAAGCATTAATTTGAACGCCAACGTTCATGAAAACCCAAGTTGAATCATACTGCTGATCTTGCCTAGGAACTACTTTGAGAAGTCAGCCCTCATACGAGTCAAGAGGTTCACCTACATGTTAACAATATTAAAATGTCTTTGTTCTGTTGATATTTGCGTTATTTACGATTGTTTGTGGTTCGACGCTGCAGCTGCGGAGTTGAGCAGTTGTATGAGTGTAATGTGTGTAACAAAATGGCGTGGTGAGCAACTTGTGCTGCGTACAGTCCGAGAAAGAATATTTACGGGAGGAGATTAGGGTCGTTGCAGGCGTAAACAGAGACAGCAGCTGAGTGTGGAGATGTAGCGCCGCAAAGTAACACTTACAACTTTTAATGGGACCTGGTTTCCTCTTTTCACAGCGTAATTAATTTGAATCTTTTGAAGTTGCTTTTTTATGTGCACCTTTTTCGTTGTCCCCCCAGCCGCCGCCATCCGGAACAGACCCGGACGGCCGGATTTTGTTTTGTTTTTCCTTTCTAATTCTTCCTTCGGTGGTGTACAGGTCCCTCGGGCGCCACTGAGGGAAATTGCGAAGTTTTTATTCCCGGATTAAAGATGAACCAACAGTGATTACTTTCAGTCTATCCCGGTTACTGTTATTAGGTTAAGCTGCCGATCTTCCCGCCTTGGTCAGGTTTATCGACGCCCCCTCCCCACCAAAAAGTCCCTCACACCCTCACTCTTGTTCCATTCTCCAAAACAACTTTCTGCCCACTCCCATCCATCCACCAAATAATGGCAATATCATTCCCACCTCGTCTCTCGTCGGCTTTTCAACACAGTCTACATTATCTCTCCCTAATTTAGAGACAATTGACGGAATGAAAATTCATCTCGCCACTTTCCTCTCTACAGAAAATAGTGAAAAGAACTCTCGTAGCCTATTTTCTCCAGAAGCGCAACGCAACAGGCAATTCTCATAATAGAGACAACAGAAACAGGAGGCGCAGCCATTTCTTATAGCGCGCCTTTTATTCGGGATTCACATTACAAATAATGAAGATGAATTTCATTTTCTTTTACTTTTGATTAGGTTATTACAATAATTAAGTTGAATTTAGCCTGAGAAATCTTCTCCTATTATTAATTGACTTTAGTCTATTAATACAGCAATATAAACTAATAAAATAGCTATTCCACTTCTTCTCTAAGTGCCTATCCGTTCTAGATGTTGGCTATCAGCATGACTATCTTGATTTTGTTGGTTGCGATTCGGAAGAGTTCTACTGATGTTTTACCGAACCACTTCCCCAGATTTGTCTACCAAGATATTCTTCTTCGACCCGGTTTTCTCTTGCTGTTTATCTTTCCTTGAAGGATCTCTTGGAGTAGCCCGTACCTTTCTGTGTTCCTCATTATATGTTCGAGGTATTGGAGTTTCCGGCATTTTATAGTATTTATGAACTCTGCTCCCTTTCTCATGCGCTGCAGTACTTCTGCGTTTGTGACTTTTTGTGTCCAAGATATCCTTAAAATTCTTCTGTAAATTCATAGTTCAAATGCTTCAAGTCTCCTGGTGATTTCTTTTTTCAGTGTCCAGGTTTCCACACCATACAACAAAAAAGAGAAAATGTAGCAACGCATGAGTCGGAGCTTCATTTCTAAAGACAGATTGTGGGATTTGAAGAGTGAGCTCATTTTAACAAACACTGAACGGGCTTTTTCGATGCGAGACCGGATTTATTGAGAGTTATCCCACTTCTCATTAATAATCGTTCCTAGATAATTGTTCTGCTTCACTCTTTCCACCCTAACTTGATCGATGTGAAGTCAGTTGACGCTAAATAGAGCCTCTCTTGTTTCAACAGCATTCACAAACCCAAATTGGTTTGGTGAAATCTGCTCTTCACAAAGCCTATATTATAATATCCTTCTGTGAATTATTTTGAGGAATATCTTCAAGAGGTGGCTCATCAAACTGATAGTCCTGAAGTCACCACAGGTTTTAGAACTTGCTTTTTTAGGAAGTGTGACGAATTCTGACTTTAACCAATCTCCTGGAATTACTATTACATGGGTAAATGTTATTGAATATTTTAGTCAGCCATTATTTAATACCATCTTCATTCAGCAATTTCAAGAATTCAGCTTCTACTTGGTCTGGTCCGTCTGCCTTTCGGGGCTTTACATGTGAAATAGCTGCTTGTACTTCCTCAACAATTATTTCTGACACGTCTCCTAAAACTGTATCATGTTCTTCTCTAACATTATGGAAACGTTTCTCCAAATATGATCTCAATAGATAGCTCCTTCTTCTTATCAGTATCAATGATGGTATCTACTGCTTCATCTACTTCAAGGAATTTGAAATAACGCCAAAGATACGCCCAAAATCTGCGTTTTTCCAGCGTTTTTTGCTCTTTCTCAGCTTTATCGAGAACAAATGAACAGAAAATGTTCAAATTTACTACAGAAGCTCAGCTGGGGTGTAATAATGTTGTGTTAGAAGGAATTTGAAATAACGCCAAAGATACATCCAAAATTAGCGTTTTTTTTGCATTTTCTCAGTTATTTCATCAAATAATAGACAGAAACTTTTCAAATTTGGTACAGAGGTTTAGCTAGGGTCTAAAAATTTTGTGATGAGGTGAATTCAATATTTCATCAAAGATACGCCCAAAATCAGCGTTTTTCCAAAGTTTTTCTCAGTACTCTGACTTTCTGATGGAATGAAGCATGCTCAAATAAAAAATGCAGGCGACCGAAGCGAGCCCGCTGATCTCATTTTTGGACGATCCAGTCGGGGTCCAGGACAACGGATACGGCGAAGCGAAGCGAAGCGAGCCTGACGGCTAGTAAATATATGAAAAAATCAAATTTAATATACATACAATAGCTTATTCAGACAATGTGCTGTAGTAGGGAACTGAATTGGATCCTGTATAGAACGGAATAGTATGCAGTATAGACTGCTGATTGTGTTGTACAACTAATAGACAGAACCATTGTGATTGTATTGGTCGGTCCATCTCATGGACCCGAATGCTGGCCTCTCCGCTTCCCCTCTTGCAGCCTTGAGCTAATCGGATTACTCCGATGTTCAAGCTAATCGAAAAATGGAAAAGTAATTGTTCTCCATGATACCGCTGCTCCAAATCCTCTCACGTTCAAGATTAGTCTGCGCGTTTCTCTTTGTCCATTCAACCTGTGTATTTCCAGTACTGCTGGAATTCGGGTATTTTGCATTTCAAAATTATCTGAAGAATAAAAATATAGATGATTTCATGGTTCAAGCAAGCTCTTTTGAATTGTGGTAATATGGGTGATATCTTGAACAATTATTGTAAATGAAGTGAATCTATTTCTACAAAAATTACAAATTTCTACTGGAATTCCACAAATAACGCATCACGGAAGTGAAACGGCGGTTGACACCAAAAATTATAAGATTGTTAGGCTGGTCAGTAAATGTAAACATGCACATGTATTATAAAAAAGACGTCATGCATTATTGCGTCATCACAGCGAGAGGTTTCGAGCAAAATTCTTTGAGGTTAGGTTTTTCATCTCCGATTTTTTGTTGTTTATTTTTTCTCCGCTGCTCAATTTGAGGTTGGATTATTTTTTAATCGTATTTGTGATTTTCCAGTGGTTTATTCATTATCATTGTTTGTTTTTTCATGTTTGATGTCTCTTTCTGGAGACAAAACACGCATGATGAACATGTGTGGGCATGTGCATGCATGCTTATCATGCATTTCCTACCGTTAGTGGCCAGCCTTAGCCAAAAATCACACAATTCAATCAACTCAGAACAGAATCATAACAACTCGAACTTCCATTCTCATTTAACAAAACCCTTTAGTTGAGCAGGGAGCAAGTAACTAATTCATTCGCTACTGTATGTATCAATAATAATTTATCAAGACGGATGAGAGCGGAATCATGGACATGTAATGGTAATATAGATTTCAATTTTCTCGTCTGTGTAGTTTTGTCTTGTTATCGCTTGTTGCCTGATGTCATCAGTTTACAGCGTGAGAACTAGGATTTCGGTCTCACTACTTGTCTTCTCTCTCACTTTATTATTGAGAGAGAGGTATGCTTATGAGGGGAATTAATTTTTGTCCTCTATTAATTGGCAAGCCTGATTGAGCTGTATCTAGGATTTCGCTATAGGGCGTTGCCCGTCACTTGGAAAAACTTTGGAGCCAGGGAACATCTGCGTATCTCTGCCCGATTTTTTTGTTTCAATTTATTCTAGTTCTGGATTCTAGTCAAAATATGTAGTGGATCATTGGTTGTGACCAAATTGTACATATTCTCAAGTATTATTTTTTCTTCTATTATGCTTCAATAAATTTCATGTAAAACTAGGGAAGAGAGAGATACGAAGATGGCTCGATTTCATTCTTGAACAATTTCCGCTTAGAGGTACGTATTTTATAAAAAAGATTTGTAACTTGTATTTTATAGATTCATTAGATTGATTTTCCAAACAATTTTTTTGATTTCAGTTTATGATCTGATGTAACCTTTTATCAAGGGCGACTGATGTAACCGTTTTGAGGTTAGGTATTGTTTCCTGTTATTTTAAATTACTTGAAAGTAATTTTGTTTGAGGTAACTGAATAAGAGTACTCAATAAAACAACTGAGCGATTTAATTTATGGAATCATGATACCATAACGATTGGAATAACTTAACGAGATAAGGAGTAGAAATTATTTTTGGTAAGCATTATTGTTTTTGTAAATTATTACAGCTCTTAAGTTGCTGTAAACTGAAGTAGGGTAATTTCATACTTTTCTTAAAGCAACAGCTGTATTTATGATTTGTAGTTGTTCTACTTTAAAGCAAACACAGAGTAGTTTCTAGGTCATCTGTATTTTGATTTTAATTTGAAGTTAGATCGTAGAATTGTGTTTTGTATCAGTGTTAGTTGCTTTGAACTCTCGCTAGAGACACCAAAATTATTTAGTTTTATTTCATTTCAAACAGCGGTTCACGAGTTGACGACCCACCGCCTTCACAATCGACCAGAAACCCTCGAATCATTCATAAGGACGGCCGCAGTGGATTCTAACAACGGGCTCTGAACTACGAACTCGCAGGACGTGTCAGGGACAGCAACAAACCGTCAGTATCAAATCAATACAATACCCAGTACGATCAACGGAACAAGGTATGAAAAAATAATTCATCGTGAAAAGGTGTAAACAGGGAAAACGAAGTGGATTATGAACTGTTTCAAAAAGAGGAGGGGTTCGCCAATACAGACTGTGGTGTGATTAGCATTTCTAAAAATGTTTAATCACCCCTGACACAATCTAAGTCTTTAATTTTCTGTAGAGTGAAGAACAGGTTGGTCTTGTAAACTTGTTTTGTTTTAGTTCGAATTTTACTAGAGTCCTAATAGTTGCCGTTTGAGTAACTTCTCGACCTTAGATTTTGTTAAATTTCTTGTTTGCTGAAATAATTTATTATTCTGAAGATCTCTGTATTAATCTTGGCTTACCTGATTTCTTAAGGCTTTATTATCTCTAGTCAAAATGTTTCTAGTCAGTTGAAATATATTTTGTAATGTTCCCAAAATCAGGTCCAATAAAGTAATATCTCTCTCTCTACAAATATGTTGTTCATTAATGAGTCTCCTTTCCACACCAAATAGTAAGTCAAGTAGTCTTTATTTTGTTACGTGATTCAAAATGTATTGAGAATACTGCCAACCAAAAAAACGTAGCAGACAAAATAAATGGTGGACAAATGAAGATTGGATGGATGTGGCGAACATGACCGTCTTACATTTTGCTTCTTAATCGAGTTCCTCAATCTCAATTAATAGCTTTCTTGATATTTTCTTTTGTTCAATTTCAGATCTAAAAGAGAAACATATTATTCAACACACTTTTTTCTATGTATTTCACATGACATGCAGTCAAATTATTTATTTACATGGAATTTAGATTTACATTTAAATACATAGAAAACGGTGTGTTAATACATCGCTGCTCGGAATGGATCAAGAAACCATCATTCATATTATTTATTCAAATTCTCAAGATAGGAGGAAATTATGTTTCACCAAGGAATTGGACCTGATAATTTGGGTCAAACGGTATTAGTTGAGGCGTCACAGCCCGACAAATTCGAAAGCTTCCATTGATTGAGCCACAAATGTAATCGAATTAATCTTTGAGTGGCGACTGACTTCCTCTTATAAATCTTTTCTCTTCCATCTCCACTATCCTGCTCATCATTTCTCTTCCTCCTTCTCCCCTCTCCTTTCTCTTTCTCCTCTTCTCTCTTATCCTTTTCTCCTTTTCTGTCTTATTACTCTTCTCTCCTCCACTTCTGTCTCCTCTCATCTCTTTCCCCTCTCTTCTCTCTTCTCTCTTCTCTCTTCTCTCTTCTCTCTTCTCTCTTCTCTCTTCTCTCTTCTCTCTTCTCTCTTCTCTCTTCCTCTCTTCTCTCTTCTCTCTTCTCTCTTCTCTCTTCTTCTCTTCTCTCTTCTTCTTCTCTCTTCTCTTCTCTCTTCTCTCTTCTCTCTTCTCTCTTCTCTCTTCTCTTCTCTCTTCTCTCTTCTCTCTTCTCTCTTCTCTCTTCTCTCTTCTCTCTTCTCTCTTCTCTCTTCTCTCTTCTCTCTTCTCTCTTCTCTCTTCTCTCTTCTCTCTTCTCTCTTCTCTTCTTCTCTCTTCTCTCTTCTCTCTTCTCTCTTCTCCTCTTCTCTCTTCTCCCTTCTCCCTTCTCTCTTCTCTCTTGCCTCTTTTCTCATCGTGCCCCTACTCCTCCTCCTCTCTTTCTCCTTGTTTGTCTTCCTCCTCTTATGTTTTAATCATTTTTCCTCCTTCTTCTCCCTCCTTCCTTTTGCCTCATTCTGCTCTACTGTGAGTGGTAGTCGAATAATCGATGCCAAGAGCCGGCTAAAAGGGTAATGAATAAGTTGTGAGCACTAATCTTGTTTTGGATGTGGAAGTCAAGAGTAAGTCCAGCAGCCCGTAGCACTCCGGTGCCATTTATTTGAGCACAGCTACTTGTTACGTTTCCTTCGGGGAAACGGCACACAAAGCAAAGTGAATTCTAACGCTGTCATATCAGTTAGGCCCGAACGAACGTCGGGATCAGTTCGGTTCATCCCGAAGGTGTTGTTCTGTCTTTCGGCCCGAAGTGCACTAGCGCTTCTTTGATTGTCACCCGGCAACAGGTTCTTGGAGGCTGAAGGTCAGCTGCTTCTCTGCCTGCTCTGCTCTTCTCATTGATCGCTCCCATTTTCACACCCTCATCTATCCTATACTTCTTCCTACAATATTACCTTCTCTCACTTTTTGTCTTCCACTATCAATTCTCCTCACGCACATACTCACTTTATACAATTCTCCCACTATTAAGATTATCAAACTCACATCATAAAGTAAAGCTATTCGTCAATAGTATCATTCATAATATAGAACTATTTGCGAAATTCTATTAAGTCATACTCCTCACTTCTGAGATCTTTTTATTACTATATTCTCCCTTATTCTTCCCTTGATATTTATTTATTTCTATTCGCCAAAATCCATCACTCGTTGATTCAGTGAATAATGATGAAAATAATAATCATTCAATTATCCAAGAACAATCACCATGAAATATTCACAAATAATATCAATTTATTTCATATAAAAAAATATCTCTATCTTTTCATATAGCTTTTATTATTGAGTGACATATTATCATATGAAATTATTGAAATATTCTAATCTATTCAGTTTTGATTATATTCCTATTTCAAGGGTTGGACAAGGACCAACGAACGGATGCTCCTGTACCTGTATAGATGCATAGATGTTCAAATCTCCGCCAATTTGTGTAGATAAAAACAATATTGTAATTCCAATTTGCATTTACATTAATTGTTCTAAAGGTTCTAAAATCTTGAAACCTTCAAGGTTCTAAATCTTAAAGTTCTTCAATCAAATCCAGGAGCATCGGTTCCTGGTCCAGCCCTTGAAATAGGAATATAATCAAAATGAATAGATTAGAATATTTCAATAATCTAAGAACATACGTCACTCAATAATAAGAGCTATATAAGAAGATTGAAATTAATTGATATTTTTGTGAATATCTCATGATGATTGTTCTTGGATAATTGAATGATTATTATTATCATTATTATTCATTATATCATTATTATCAACTCAGTCCATAATTCACTGACTCAACGAGTTTGAGAACTTATAATTTTATAACCTTCAATAATCTTAATTCTATCATTCTAACCTTGTATAATCAATAATTCTCCAATTAATAATACTCCACCAAATTTTCAAAACTATATTTCGTGAGTAATTGTATAGATTTTTACGACTTAGAACCCACCTAGGTTCTTAAACTATAGGTCAACAAAAGCTGTAACGAATCAACAGATAGGCCTATACTCTAGCTGTAACAAGGGTAGACACATGTACTCAAGAAGAAACTGGTCGTTTATTATTTATTTTTTCTATGAACTTTTTCCACTTAATTAAATTGAAAATGTTTTTATTGGCAGGAATAAAAAATACAACATTTTTGAAATAGGTACATAATAAAGGCAATACAAATTTTTCAACATGAGAAAATAATATTACAAAATAAAATGGAATGCCAATTGAGTATTTGCTTCTCGAGGTACTAGACCTGTTTGAGTTGGTGATATAAAAAATTATTACAAAACTAGCGCTGAAAAGAGGTTACTGAGGCCGACAGTCGCATATGAAGTGACCAAGTGACACATATTACATAACAGTATCGATTATTCATCATTTTTAGCTTCGAAGTATACTGTAAGGCTACATGAGAATTCTGAAAAAGGTATCCATATTCTCACATTCCATTAAAAATCTCTTGACATCTCTCAAAAACCTTGATCGTATCTTGCACTGCCTTATCTCCAAGGGCAGCAGGTTGTAGAACTTGGAGCTGAATAAGAAAAAAAATTCATGAATTTCAAAAATTTCATAATTGAGTCGATCTGATTAAATTTTTATAATTCTAGTATGATAAAATTATAGGATCTCTTATTATCATCATCATCAGTTTTATAACTCACGCACAATACTGGATCTTATGAAGGCATCATGCTCAAATGAAAAATTCTTTTATGAGCCTGTGTTCATCCTAATCTGCTTGGATAGAGAAATCTAATCGAATGAAAATATTATGGATTTTGAGAGTTGAATCAGAGAAAAGCGTGCACGGGCCTGCAATCAAGTAACCGAATGTTCATTGGTTATGAATGTCTAAATTGTTAGGAGCCATAATTAGATTGAACATTAGGCTACAAACCAAATATTGTGATGTAAAAACATGATGGACTTCTGTTCCATTGTGACGAAAATGGTAGGAACACTAAACATGGTTATCAACTCTTCACAAATTGCAACAAATTCAGCACATGATCTAAACTCGTCTGGTTCCTGCATGTCTCTCAGTACGTAATTATCATACCGTAGAATCCTGCGATTCTTCATCAATTTATTGTTGATATGTACTATTCCAGGCTGTATACTGTATGCTAATGGGAAATTCCACCTAGGTAGGTCCACGAGTCCACTATACGAACTATCCGTGCCCACTTGCAACGTTGAATGGAGCTGTCAATTAGATTTGAACATTGAATTGACGTGAATTGAACAGATGCGGAACGTGTCACTGTCAATCAAGTAGTTGAAGTTGCGGTTTCCTGGAACAGAAGAGGAACGAAACCGAACTCATTCCACCATTGCTCTACTGGATTCACCATTCAATAGAACTAGACTGTTAAAATTACACTATGTCGACTGGTATCTCTATGTAGTCTAGGATTGACATCGGTCAAGTTTACTTGATTTCAATTTTTTTCAACATGTGGGTTGATTAGGCGATTTTTTTGACTTGATGAATTTGATTAGTGGATTCAAGTTTATGTTCTTGTGAATCCAAGTTTGCAAAATACATTCGTTCCATAGAAAACTTGAATTTAAGTAAGCCTGACAAATGTGAACGTCCTTTAACACTGTTAGGCCTTAGTCCTTACCGGCACATTTATTGGAAGAGCAGTCAGTAAAACTAAAAAATGAATAGTTTCATAGTTTGCTGAACTGGGTTAGAAATTATCCAGCATACACTATTATTGATTATTTATATTACTGCAATGAAGATAGTTTTTCACCAACCACCTGAATGGAGAAATATGATAAATGATCAAATTTCAACAAATTACAGTATTATTCCTTGTTCATGATTTTTTACTCGTAAATATAATCAAACTCGGAGTGACAGAGTAAGAAAGGAAATATTTTCAGAAGAATATGATAAGATATGTATTTATACTGCAAGAGTAAGGAAGAAGAACATGCCTTCAAGAAGTCAACATGTGTAAGAATATAAATATGAATTTTTATATGCACGAAAAATATAGAGTGTATTTTTTTCTTGAATAAATGGATGTATAGTTCAGAGTGACGTTCATATCATACAAAATGTATAGAATATTCTAAATTGTAATAGGCAGTAGGCTACTGAAATTCACATGTAGGCTATATGTATATTAGGCTACAAATGCATATTCATTGTAAGCAGACGATTATATTTGGTGCCTAATGATAAACAAGAAGCAAGTATTCACGTTGCTCTGTTGAACAAACGAATCTTCCTCACTTGAAATGAACAGCAAACTGAATTAATTTTTTTGATCATCGATTGTGTTCACAAGAAAAACCAATGAATATGAACGCGAAAAAAACCATGGCTATTATTTGTTTTCTGATATGTGATCACACTTTGGACGCGGAATGTAATTGCCCACTGTAAACACTGGAAATAGAAGGCAAACAATAACTTTGTTTGAGCTGTAGTGAATCAAAAAAGGTGGATAGAACAACAAATTGTCGGAAAATAATGTTGAACATTGAGTGACATTGTACCATTCCGTATTTTATTTTGATAGACGCGATTTCTATTCTCAAAAAAAATTTCCTCTTATTCTTCGGTAGATTTCATTCAGTTTGAGCATCGATTATTGTTTAAACCCAGTCAACTCATATACAGAAAAGGCTGCAGCCAGTGAAAAATGGGACCAATGATGAAACTATTTTCAATTTACATAATTTCTTTTGATCATAATTAATGTACATACATTTTGAGGGATGGAAAATGCGGCTCTTTGGGCGAAATATCTTCAACGATCATTATTTATCATTGACAATAATAGAAAAGCATATCGAGGGCGTTCTAATTTTTTTATAATTAGCATACAAAGCCACCTAGTGAATCCTCTGAATACGGAAAAGTTAACACGAATAAATTAATTCTTTTACTGAAGCGGTGCAGCACAAAAGTTTTCATTCCTTTATTTGAACCCATAGTTTTGTATTTATTGATTGCACATGTTATAAAACAGGGTGGAGTCATCATCAAATAATATCCCGGCCGACGTGTAAAAAACGTGTATCGGTAGCGGGAGTCAGTGCAAAAGAAGCAGCAGCAGCAGCAGCAGCGATTGGAAGGTTGCGGTAGCGACAAAACAAATGACGAGCAACAAATCTGGATAACGAGGTGTCTGTCGAACTTGGTTGGTGGTAGAAAACTGAAAATTGGATTCATCCCGGAAATTGCAGCGAATCGATCTTCGGATCAATTCCATCCTCTTCAAATCGACAACGGAAAGAGGAGAATAATCCTCGAAACACGGGCTCAACATCTTCGAGCAACCAGCAACCATCACTGAAAAGAGACGATCACGAAAAGATTAAAGATGGCGTAAAAGCGGTAGCATTTCTCCTTTCGCAGGATATCTCCTGGGACATGGCAACCCGAGCACACAAGCACACCCACACCAAACATCAGCTTTTCTCCAAAGATTCATGTTTTCCTCCTTTTTCCATCTTCATTTGCTATTTCGTTACATTACTGAATTTCATCGATCCAGCTGCCACCGATTCAATTCAATCTTCCAGCCATTTATTGTTTATTTAGAACTCTTCTGATACTCGTCGCAAACTTCTTTATACATTGAAACTTCAAATATTCTTGATGAATGAGTTGGTAGCTGAGTTCTCAATTTCCGACAAGATTGTAAAATATTTATCATATATAGAGTATGGTCTTGTTAGAAATACCGAAATATCAAATAAGCTTGTAATAAATTATACTCTAAATGAAAAATAGTATTATATATTTTGGTTTGAGTTGATATGTATTATGTTAGTGTAGCGTTCTAATGTTTCAATGAGAATTTCATATAGTACAAGTAAGGCAAGCGTTACGTTAATTAATCAAACTTGAAAGGGTGGACCCAAAAGATTTCATCGAGACTTTGCAATGAATTGCATTGAGATGTGCAATCAATACGCAATGCTTATGCATTGAATTGCATTGCACAGTATATGATGTTGTTGGAATAATATGATTCTATCTCTACTTAAATAATAATGTCCTAAAATAATAATATGCCCTACTAATAATAATAATAGTAATAGTCAATGTTTGGAATCGTGATGTGCTAGACTACACTCAGAATAAGAACTGTCTGACAAGAATAAACTTAAAATTGAAAATTATCTCGAAAACGTTTTAGATTCTATCAGTATGATATCTTTTGATTCCACAAATAATGATACAAATTTATGTTATTCTTAATATACTCGAATTTAAAGAAACCAGGTGTATCCATTCCATCACTTGACTGTCCTATCCCAGTATTGTGTCAAATTATTTGATAGAGGTGATTGGAGCTTCAACTACCAACTATCAACACTCATAAATCACGTTGGTAACGCAAGTTGCATTTGGCTTGGAGCCTTCCTGAACATGACAGAACAATGCCTGCGCTCTACTTGTTCCATTATCATGAAAAGAAACAGCTACAGTCATTGAGAGCGGGGACAGCAATTGTTTGATATGACAGGCATAATATTGTTCAAAACAATGCTTCTTGATGACATGGATGTCCCCAGCAATACATTGTCCGTATTACAGTATTCATGAGTTGTAAACCATCTCCTCTAGTGATAAAAAACTAGTCTTTCGTTATTAGCTCAACGTTGACTCGCTGGAAAAGCTGTAAATCAAGAGCAGGAACAGGTTATTCCCAAGTATGTCAGCTAGCACTCTATTCAATCATTCTGCGTCATCTCGATTTGATACACAGTCTGTCCTCCCTACACAGAGCAAAAGCATATCATTTATTTAATAATTTCCATCGCAATGAGATACCGGTACGGAGCTAATTATTATCGCTCCATCTCTGGGGTTCTATGTCATTTTTTGCTCTAGTTTTTACTTATACACACCAATATGTACGACAAATATATTACACATGTTATTTTCACATTTTTCCGGGCCTGTCTCGTGAATTAGAGAAAACGAATCAGACTCGTACTTCTACAATAATTTACATTGGTGAGCCCCCTGGGCTGAAGAACTCGCTCATGAGCTATATCATTCTGGTTTTAGAATCCGCAGCTTGTAGGCTCTTTTGAGAAAGATTTTGAAAAACCTATGGAAAACGTTTTGGAGAAATTCTGCTAATGATGAAAACTCACAGAAAATATGCTCAGTCTTCCCATACATAATCACTATCTGCTGTAAAAATGTATATCAGCATGCAAAGAACAATTTTGCAATTTAAAAATTGTTTTAATACATTTCAAAACTTTCTCATAAGATAGTAGACCTGCATGTTTAAGGAAACAGATAATATCAACAGTTGAGGAGTACATGCATTGAAGGATTTGGTTTCCTCACACAGGAATATAATTATGATAAATACACAGAAAAGAGCAAGGGATTGAACAAAATTACTTGCAATGAAAATGTGCTTGTCAATCTCTTAAACATCATTCAGAATAACACACTCAACCTTCCCACAAAACGCTTTATGGCATAATTGAGTTCAATTAGTAAGTTTATCAAAAGCTTTGAAAATGATTGCGTTTATGCACTGAAAAGTAATGTAGATCATACCTTATAATCGGTAATTTCAAAAAAATAGCCACCTGCTCCAATATATATTTTATCGTCATTCAGCTTTCTCACGGAAATCACAATGTTCGAATCAACAAGAGAATTGACTATCATTAGAATAAACTACAGTCAAACCTCTCTATAACGAACCTCCACTTAACGAAATCCTCTACACAACGAATTTTCACCTGGTCCCATGACATTTTAGAGTTTTTGCTGCTTATTTACCTCTATTTAACAAATTTCGTACCTCTCAACAACAAAGTTTTCTCTTGACTTCAACATACAAAGTGTAGTGTGTATAGGAAGCAGACGGTCATTTTCAAGGAATTCTTTAGTTTCAGCAGAAAGGTCAATAGACTAAAAATAATGGCAATTCAGGTTGAAGAAGGAAGAAGATAGAGTGCTAGACAGTCAATAGAGGATGAAACAAATGTCGGAAATTGAATGCAAGTTACTGGAAATTCAATTCCAAAACCTTTTAAGTTGAAATAAAATTAATATTTTATCCAATTTCCTTTAATATTCTCATTAGTTCATAAAATGTTTCATCATCATTTTCCCATGTCGTTTGGGGTCGGCTCTCCGTATCAATTTGCGCCATTCTTCTCTGTCTTTTGTCTTTTGTCGATCGGTTCATTATTGTAGACCAGGCAGGTGAACGACTGGACTTTTTTCCCATTCTTGCTTTTGTCACACATTTTAATTCTTTGAACTGACTATGATGATGATGATGATGACTGTGACGAACCTTAACCTTAGGAGAGGAATCCGTCAGATCAAGAAGTTTTTAGAGGCTTTCAAAATTATCAGGCAAGGATTAAAACTGAAAAATCTGGTGTGGCGCACTCACACAACTTTCCTTGCCGTTATGAAAATTGATCACCTGACGCTAGTGTTCCCGCGCATCTCAAGTCTACTTTTCAAAGATTTGAGCCAGCTGGTGACAGGGCAATAACGCTGGAGTCACATATGAGGTCTGCTATCTCTTCATAGTGAATGATTTAATAGAATCAACAATAATTTGCAATTGAGTATTCACATTTTCTCGAATTTAAAGCTTATTTTCAATTTTAGGTAAAATGTTACTGGACAGTAACATTGTAGAGATAACAATCTCATTGTAGAGATTTTCATGCTCAATCTACTCCACTTGATTTTCTTTGTTTCAATTGTATCTGAAGCCTGATAATTGGGAATCTATCTGCATTGATGGGGCGGAGCTCCTGAAATTTTTACAGATATGGGACTTGTGGCAATTGATAGAGCTTATCGATGACTATTTTAGGTATGAATTTGATCAAAATCGTTGGAGCCGTATCCGAGAAAATCACGAAAAACCCTGTTTTTGACAACATTTTCGCCATTTTAGCCGCCATCTTGAATTGCATTTGATCGAAATTGTTCCTGTCAGATCCTTATAGTGAAAGGACCTTAAGTTCCAAATTTCAAGTCATTCCGTTAATTGGGAGATGAGATATCGTGTACACAGACGCACATACACTCATACACACATACACACACACATACAGACCAATACCCAAAAACCAGTTTTTTGGACTCAGGGGACCTTGAAACGTATAGAAATTCAGAAATTGGGGTACCTTAATTTTTTTCGGAAAGCAATACTTTCCTTACCTATGGTAATAGGGCAAGGAAAGTAAAAATAGTGTACCAGACATGTCCGACTGTTTGAATAAATGTAAGTTGTTTATATAACATGATGTTTTATTCAAATGCAAAATTCAACCGATATTTCTCACTTTTCAAATATAAAACAAAAAAAATTGGAATTTTGGTTATTATAGTATTTATAGTGAAGATATTGAAAAAATAACCGTATTTTGCGTTCCATCTAATAGTAGTGTAAAAAGTTGAAAAATATTGCTACAGAATATGTACTTTGATTAGACTCTACTAATAGAACAAATCAAACTTTCTGGAAATAAATTGGTGAGTTTACTTACTTGTTACGTTCTACAAATATTCAAAAAACATGTTTTTTATCGACAGCATGAATTTTCAAATTTCCATATTAATATTGGCCTAATGTATGTACCATATTCATTTATTTACCGCCGTGATACAATATTATAAGATCCATAGGATCGTGGCAGTTTTCTTGACAGAACCTCTCAATAATGAATACCTCTCGGCAGCGAATTTTTTCTCGGGATAATCGACTTCGTTATATAGAGGTTCGACTGTATATATTTTGAACTTTATAACGATACATTTTGGCACCAGTAGAAATTCATTAATTGAAATGGATTATTAGGTCTCATTCAGGAAAACCAAAAATGTTTATCACCAATGGTATCATCAGTCGACGATAAAGATAAGACGATAACGACTAGAAAGGCTAAGATTATTGACAACAATTTGAAATGGAAATCATTTTCCAATTATTTAATAAGAATGATAATATTGTATTTGAGGTTAGGTTCTTTGTGAACAACGCTTGTCGGCTATATCAATAACGGTCAAGCTGAACATCTGCAATGCAATCTGATACTTTCTAGCAAAATAATTGCAAGTAGATAGCATTCGTTAAGACGAGGACAATAGAGTTTTGTAGATTATATCTTGCAAAATAAAGGACATGAACGTTCAAAAAGCAAATATAAATATTGTATATATGTGAGCAAATAAAAATCGTGAAAACATAATAAAAATAAAAGGGAAGTGAGATCGAGTTTTATTAGGGAAACTAACACATTAGCACATTTTGTACAAAAATCTGGTGGTGTAACAATCAGAACTCAGTATTTGTTAGGCGCTAAAAAATAATTATTTCAGAAGTCACCACGTGGTCTTTTTTAAAATTATAAAAATTTATAATTATTGTAGAGTGCATGGAAATCTATAACTAGCATAAAATAAAATTTGAGTGTAAATTCATGTATAACCTCCTAATATGCCCTTGTATTGTGGACTATTTGATGGTATTGAATTGCGTCATTGCGGATTTGTTGAAATCCACCAATAGGAGAAGATATTCAATTTTTATGTAAATTTAGAAATGGGAAGTATCGTCGAAAATGAATAAGGGAAGATCAACTACCCACTTGCTTGCCAGAGATCGACCGAGACGCCAACCAATAAGAGAGCAGTAGACTGAATCCCTTATAATGATTAATTTTATGTATTACCAGAGTTTAAATCTTAAAAATTCCTAATGAGTAATGAATCTAACTCAGTGAAGTCGCTCTATGACATGAGTTATTAGATTAAATATCCCCATTGGAGAGGACGACAGCAGCCCACCAGAAAAAGGCATAGGACACACAAGGCGAATCCATGCCACATCTTTAAATTTGTGAAAAATGTACACACGTGAATTACAGAAAAAAATAATTTCTTAGAGGGCCCTCAGTGCAACAAATAAATATAAATTTCATAAAGCTAGCTTGTCGAAGGTTTTACTTAAAAATCAAGCTTGATTTAAACTTAATTGCGCAAATAGTTATAACTAAGGGAAAAGTCTTATTTAGAACATTGATGAGAATGAAATATTTAATTATGAATCACTATTTAAAGTATTAGATATGCTCAGTAAATATATTTAAATATCAGTATTATTATAAAAAGAATTATAAGAAGCTTAAAGTTCATAAGATAAATTATTATTCATCTAAATTCCACTGACGGCCGAACTCATACCCTGAGAATTAATATTTAAAATCTTTGATATTGTTGGGATACTGAATTATAGAATTCTTATTTGATAAGCAGAAGCGAGTCGAATGATTGAGCTATAGAAATCTATAATAATAATATGCTGATAAAAAAATTATGAAAATTATTATTTGATGCTATTAAGCAGAATAAGAGTTCTAATTGAGCCATCTGTGATATTTTCCTCACATATTTTCTCATATTGTTTTTATATTTGTTGTTTCATATTTTATTTTTTGCTCGTTGATTTCATTGTAGGCTAATTATATATTTATTGATTGAATGGTGTATCTTTCATTTTTAATCCTGTCTTCATGCATGACCAATCTTGTACTAGTATTTTCCATTATTATTAGTATTGACAAATTAATAAAATTATCAACCAACTATATTCTTCACCGAATGAGTTGGATAAATCAGCTATATACAGTATTGATCATTAAATCTTCAGAAATAATACGTTCTCAAGATTTATTTAAATGGTTCTACCTAGTCACTGAAATCAAATTGAATGAAATACAGGGTCATAGAATCAAGTCGAAGCAGTACTACAAGTCATAGAAAGTATAAGGAATTCTAATTAAAATACCGCTGTTGATCACACTCGGTATTATCTCACACTGCTGACCCCTTTGTCAGATGGTAGCGAGTTGGATTGAGATTGCCGATGGATAAAGCAGCAGCAGTTTGCAGCAGTTGATAGCAGAATTTGGTATAAGCTCCTCGAAGAGCTGGTAAGAAACGTATGGTATTTTTATTTCAGCAGGCGCATAAATATCAAATTATTCAAAATCTCATTTGCTCTACCGATTACTGCCAGCTGCAGCTGGGCACATGTAACCCCAAAAGAACGTTACATAAACATGTCACAACCATCGTGGGGCTTATGTACAAGTCAATACGGATTTACAACTTACAATAATAATTATCAAACGGATAGACAGAAACATTTCAAAACTATTAATGCACCTGCACAAAATTAAATTACAAAGGTTTCTTTCAATTCGAATATGATTTCCATTGAAACTCATTGTCCAATTATCTTTAGAAAAGAAAAAATATTAAGCTTTTCCCATAATTCTCACAAACAAGCATATTTAATGTCATAGTAGGTGGACAACGACTTTTGCATTGGGTCTAAATACTTAAATGGATAAAAAAATTATATAAGTAACAATGCAATGAATTCCAGCGGACTAAATGATAAATCAAAACAGTTTTTTTTCTTATGCACTTTCAATGTTATTTTTATATCCTTGAAAAGGACGAAGGAGTGAATTTTGTTGTCCAACGATCTTGACCTGTAAAAAGGTTTGAAGAATACGTGTTCAAAATTTGAAACTGATTGATCAATTCTTTCTAAGGTAATTGTAGAACACAAACAGACAGAAAGCGACTTTGCCTCTAGTAAGTCAAAAGTGAGAACTCGCTAACGCTCGTTCAACTACGAGTCATTGGAAAAAGGGAGAGGGAGGATTAGTGGAGAAGACTGTCTTTATCTCAGATAATATGATGCTGAAAATCTCCAAGCTTTCACTTTTTTATTTGAACATCTAATGGTGAAGATCACATTAAATAGAAGGTGAAGATTTTATTAGTTTTCTGTCTCTTATAACTGGGATATACATTTTTGTCTGATTCCATTCATTTCTGCAGGATGTGGATAGAACTTCAAGAATTGTGAGATTTTTTCTAGCAAAACTCATTAAGAAGAAAACGATTTCTTTTTCACCTCAACCTTTTTGTGAACAGAATTTGGTACTGCCAACAATGAAATGAGATGTTTCAAGTGATGAACAGAACAAAGGACTGATTCTTTCACTCAGTGCTGAATTTCAAAGTATTTCAGTTTTTATTAAATATTTCGTGAAAGTTCTGCAGCTTTCTCAAATCAAAGGTTTCAATCCCAATATTTTACTCCATTGCTGTCAGATTTTACACCAGTGATATTGGATAGGCACGTTTAACTGTTGGTCCCAGCTAAAGTATGGCAGTCGTAAGGCCCATTGATATATTCAGGCGAGGTGGAACTTCCGTCAGGAACTCCCCTCCAATGAAAGCTATACGAATATTTGATTATTTACTCCATTCATGCCTAAATTAATCAACATAGTCTCTCAGGCAACGATTCCAATCAAACAATAATTAGTGGCAATATTTATTACAATACTTTAAAGTCTATTGATGTCGAATTGAACTAGGGTCCAGTCAAATTTCTATCATATTCCTTTTTATATGTAGTTCATTTATCCCACTTTTCTCATAATTTATATTTATTCTATTTTTTATATTTGTTGCAGGTGAGGACGTTTTCCCTGAACACACTACCTCTGTTCTATATTAAGGTTTGATGATGATATTTATTTATTCATAAAATGAATTTATACGGTTGATAGCATTATTATGATGGAGTTACATATTTTCTGTTCTCAGCTGCATAATTCTCTGTTGATGAACTTTGATTGAAATCCTGTTGATCCATTCGTCTATAGAGTCGAGATGAAAAATGACTCGGATATGTAATAGCATGATTCCATCGACCGCCCGAGATCGAAAAAGAATAATCGGCAAATTTCAGTTGTGCGGGTCAATTTATTGTCAGAAGTGTGGGTGAGAGGATGGGGCTTGCGGAAATAGAATTTGTGTCCTGGAACAGGGTTAGGGTTTATCGCATAAAGCCCTTTAAGCTCATCTGGCCGAAGGAATCCGCTGGCCTTCCCGCCCCGTGAGAGGGCTCCCACTTGCTGCATCGCAGGCTGCAAGGCTAAAAAGTAATTGCCTCCATATTACACTTCAATAAAACTCTGCAAATAATCTTACTACACCAGGAAGATTCTACGATAATGGCTTCTCTTCTCATTCCTCCTTCCCCTCCTCATCATCTCCCACCCCATCATCGTACCTCATAGATTCTGGAAAGAATTACGTATGCAAGTAATGTCCATGTATAAGCCGTTAGTTAGTCTGGATCTCTGGACGGGGGGGCCTGAAACTGAATTTATTGAATTGGGAACAAGGTTCAGTCCAACAACAGGACTGAGGAAATTATAAAATGATTCATAACCTACAAAATATTCTGTCTCCAAAGCCAGCTCACTCTCTAGGGACCAATGCCTTCCTCCAGTCAAAATGAATTTTAATTCGCTGCCCATATAGAATGAACTCATTTTTCATGGAATTGAAAAGGCTTCTGAGATGTTGAGTTCATCTTCCTGTCTTCAAATATCAAACTAAGCGGTGTATTGTAGAATAATCTATAATAAATTATAATCCAGAATAACCTTTTCAGAAAATATCTTTTTCCAAACAATATTTTGATACTCTTTTCTCTCTTGATCTTTGAGATCAATAGTGCTGGAGTTTTTGATTGTCATTATAACATTGTATCATATACCATAATCTTTGTGATGGTTAATTCAAATGTTTTTTCTTCACTTTTGAATTGAAACACTCTCGACGAGATGCTACGAACTGAAATGTGCAGTAATTTTGAAGAGCTGGTAAGCTACTCGTTCCTTTTAGTAATCTTTCCAATCTTCTGGATGTGTGCAACAGAATTAGCAAGTTTCATTACAAATATAACTTCGATTAAGATCTCAATTAATGCAGATATGAATAAAATTCTCATATTATACATGAATTTTTATCAATGGAAAGGGAAATACTATTTCTTCCTGTTAAAAAAACGTCTGAACATTCACCAGGATATTTACAGATTTCTCTTATAAGATTCAGATCATTTAGATCGTCTTTGAACAACACTATTGTAAATATTCTCCCTGTCGAGAAAATAGAATTTTCCATTTCAATTCCGATTAAGACAAGGAGACATCTCGAAAAAGTTTCAGAAGAACTTTCCCTGATTGTTCCAACAGTTATGTCACCAGTGACATCAGTGAAAAAGTTTCTTTAAAATAATAAAAGTTTCTTGAGTAATCTTGGTAGCGGAGTAAGCTGTCTGTGGCTGTTTGGAATTTCGTTCTGTATTATTTGGAATGAGAATCGTTCCAAGCGTACTGTATTGGTCCTAATAGAATCAATGCACAAAATCCGTTGATCAATATTGAGAAGATACTGAGTATATGAAAATAGAGCTTGATGGACCTTGAGAATTGAACTTATTCTGAGATTAATTCGGTCTCAGGAATCCTCTCATCTATATCGATGATCCAAATGTTGGTGATCACCAACAGTCCAGGCAATCAATGCTCAAAAACGGGCATGGAGGGAAAAGGAAAAGTTTGGAAGACAATTTCTGACCACGCAGTTCTGTTGAGGGTAGTAAGGAGATGAACATATCAAAAGTCCCAACTCCTACCCCCTATGCTAAGGGGTGGTTCGAAGGTACCATTTCTCACATATAACTCAAAAACTATGCAACATAATATGGACATTCAATACAAAATTGAAGCTTACATAATTTCCTATAATACTAATCCTACTTGTTTTGCTATATCTCTTTCAACAACTATTGAAACTATTTTGTTTCACTTTTTAAAATATCCGCTCTTAAAAGTGTGACATTTTTTCAAGCTTTTGCTATTTTTGCTCTTATAACTTGTTGAATATCGATGGAAAAAACCCATGCTGATTGTGAGCTTAAATAGCATCAAACTCTCTTCAATTTGATGTATAATTTCAAAAGTTTACGCATTTCCCCACCACTAGCAGCAGTTTTAGTGTTGAGTGTGAAATCTTTAGTTTTGCAACAATAGATCAATATTGACAAAAGAAATTTGGAGGGAATGTTTGAAAACCAATTTTTGACATTGCAGCTCTGTTGAGATCAGTTAGGTGGTAAACATATCAAAAGTCCACATCCCTATCCCTTGTGCTAAATGGATGTGGGTGGTTCAAGAGTTGTATTTTTAAATGTTTTGCTTACACGCTTATATATGAGAAAATAAAGCTTGATAGATTCTCTACAGTTTTTGTTTAGTGGAGTTTTGTGATATTTCCAACAGTTTTCGAGATATACGCTCTTGAAAGTATGAAGTTGTTAAAATAAATGCTTTCCCTCAAAATTTTGGCTCTTCAGGGCTTATAACTCTCCAACAATGCATCTTAAAAATGAATGCTTATTGTAAATTTTCAGAGCATTGATTTCTATCCAATTTGATGTATTATTCTAAAACTTGATATTTTGCTTTCATTGTTATAGCAGATTGAATGTGGGGGGGTGGATTGGGGTTCAGCTCTGTAACAAGTGTCAACTCACCGGCTCCTCACCTCTAACAGACGGGCTAAAGATGAAATCTTTTTCTATGTTTACCTCGTAACTAGCTGCAAAGACAAAAATTTTGTTTCAAACATTCACCACAAATTTCATTGTCAAATGATCAATAATTTTTATTAAATTGAAAATCTCACCCCACACATTGAAGTTGCTATAAAAATGAAAGGAAAATATTAAAATAGGGAAATAATACATCAGATAAAAGAAAATTCAATGTATAATGAAATAATTATCCTGTTCTCTTATCCTGAGTCCTCCAATACTCCGATTCCTTGCAGGAAAAGCAGGTAATAATAGTAAAGCCGATTAATATCAGTATTGTCTTTCAGAGAAGTTCCACCGGTTTATTATACAAGGAAATTATCTATAAAGTTACAATCCATTTCATCTATAATATTTCTTTTGAATAGTGAACCAAACAAGAATTAAATAACATCATATTCAAGGAACTTGTTCCATTATTTGATCAATTAGCTGTAAATCCTCGTGATGAATATTCATTTATTAGAGGAAACTTGCTACTGGAATTTATAATTTGAATATTATCGTCACAAATAATTCAATTATCTGGTGAAAATTCATAGAGAAACTAGAGCATGTACAACCCTGGGCTGGGCATAGCCCTGGATATTAAGTGCATCAGTGATTTGTTGACTGAATACATGCATGCATCAAGCAATTGCGCAGCAGAAACATATGCCGCACCATGCTCCACTCTGACGTGGTCTCGCATATTCATTGCTTATAACCATCATTATTCCATTGGACAATGAATCAATGCAATTACCCATTATAACATTGAAATCATACCCCCGCTTAGCAGTACAGTCGACCCCGGGCCAGATACACTATTCAGCTAATTCTATCAGAAATATCTGTCCTGTGCCACTTGATTTGATTTATAGTCCAATCCCTCATCATTTTGACTGTTAAAAACTCCTCATGTCATAAATTGTTCCGGAAATGTAACAGTTGGATATTCATTAGCATAGGCTCATCAATATGATCATCGATTGACGTTGATTTCCACATAATTGACATCAACACTGCTGTAATAAAAACATCCAAATTCTATTATTGACTGTACATTCATGTAGGCTCGCTAAATGATATCCGAAACACAAAAATCAGAACTCCTTTAAGTGTTCTGTATATAACAATTATTACTTTCGTAGACTAGAAATCAGTTTCCCAAAATTATTGGTAAAATTTTCTTACATAATCCCGTTAATGGAGAAAAATCAAATTAACATATCGTGAAGCTGATTAACTAGGACCTAAAGAGAATCAACTAACTAATTCGTTTATTGTCAACAAATCAATAAATTTTTGACAATCTATCATGAGAAATAAGATTAATTCACTGTGTAAAGGGGTAAATTGCAAATCCTTTGTAGATGATATGATGTTCTTGATATTTATAAGAGCAGTTACTAAATTCTCTATTTTGCGAATAAATTCACAAAAAATTAAGGCCGTCCGGCTCGCAAAATTGCTGTGTTCAAACCTCAGCTTTAGCTCAGTGGTAGATACATGAATTTTCCAGATGCAATTAATCACCATAAGGTTCAATGACCGGTGATTATTAATTCTTACCGCTTCTTCTATGAAGTTCTTGAAGAATACCAATGAGGAAATCAAAAGAATAGTTGATGACTGATTATCAGTAACCATGTATACAATAAAGAATAATAAAGACCAACTATGATTTTTCTAGTTGATCCTTAAAACGCTTGTCATGAATACAGGTGTTCACCAATATTTATCCCTCTAAAATTCCTTAGAGCTTACAACGCCAGTTCTTGAAGCTCTCTGGATCCTTATATGATATAACTGGAACCTTATTAATATAATTGTCAATATGTTGTTTCTGGCAGACTAATATGATTATCATCAAAGGATGATAAATATGGAGTTGCCTTAATAAGATCAATATCAATCAATGTTTTTTTTAAACTATTAAACTCAGTTGATGGTTTATATAAAATTTTAATTTTGGATATTAAAGAAGCAGATGTGTTTGACTGATTTTTTTTGGATTCAATAATTTTATATGCTGCTGAATATTTTTTTTGGTACCAAGACAGCTCAAACTGTATATCACGAGATGCGTTAGGATAAAATAAATTTCTATAATTGGTATGCTGACATAAAATACAAAATATATTCCCATAAAACAATGTATAAATAAAATATTCTATATCTATAATTTTCCTTATATAAATTCTTTTCTAAAATCTGAATAATTATCACAAGGTTTACTAGCATTCACAATTGTGGACTTTAAAATTTATAAATATACTATACTTAATACTGATGCTTAGACTCCCAGTCAGTTCAGAATTCTACAATTAAAAACCTGTTCGGTCTGCAGATTTAATATGATATACATTGATCAATTTGCAAATAATAATTATTAGTAAATTAATATTCAACATGAGATCTCGGGTTTTATATGAGTTCGGGCCGTGCATGGAAGTAAGCTTCCAACATATATCAAGTAAATTCATAAAATGTTCTTATAAATTATGTGATAGCACTCAACACGTTGTGATTTTTCCTTTAATTTAATTTAACTTGTATAGCGCTTTTGATTAATTCCCTAATTATGCGTAGAAAGGCCTTAAACGAGCTCGTTTGATTTATCACTCACATTAATGACGTTCTTGACGGTCTCGTGGATTGAATTAATTATTTCCAATAATTAATTAGGCAGGTCCCTTTCGTCTCTGCTGGGCTAACGCGTGGTCCTGGTTTCTTATAGATTTCTTTCCGAATTAAAGATATATTTATGGGAATTGATTACAAATTACGAACTCTTCAACAACACTGAGTTCACAGATAATTTAACATTAATTACAAATATCTCACATTTAAAAAAGGGGTTGGCTTGATAATTTTTGAATTTTAAAGGAAGAAAGAACCCTAAACTCTATGTGCATCCTCTCAGGTCAAGATCACAAGCCAGAAGAAAGTGGATTTCAGAAAAACTTTATCTCTTCCTTGAACAATTTGTAAGCCTCTTTCTGATTGGCTTTTAATTTAGTAAACTCAATACAATTGGTTGCTTCAGAATCAGGGCTTCTTCAACTTTATAATAGAAAAAATTAAATAAAAAGTTTTTATATAAATATATGGAGTGATTATCTTAAACTATATTCATAAATAAATCGCGATATACGATGTTAATAGATAATATACATTTAGTTTTTTATGTGAGTTTTGTATACTCTTGATTTTCGTGCTATCATTTTAGATAATACGATTACTCTTTATCGCTAACAATATTCGATTTAGGTTGATTGATCCTTTGACTAGGTTTAACTTTCTTCTCCATTTTATAATTCTATTAAAATTCACTGGTTTACTCCAAATATTCTGTGGTGCTAAAATACCACGTGACAACTGTAAAATCAATTATTAAATCAACTGCAGCACATAATCATATAACAAGCTCAAGTCTCAGCAACAATTCTTCTAAGAATTCTTAAGAAATTTTCACAGAATGAAAAAATCAATCCGATCTCATCATAGTTCCAGAATCCAGATATTAAAAGTGATTTTATTCAAACCACATCGATCACTTAATCTTAAATATATGACAATCATGAATTTTAATGACTCAATCAATCTGATATTTTTAATAGTATAGAGCAGATGAATCCACCCTCAACCTATCTCTTGTTGAGCTATCAACTGTTTGAAGCCGAGTCGGATATCTTATTTGGGAGAACGGTAACTGCACACAGACAAGGGTCAACCTGTTACTCTCGTCGAAGAGAATCGATAAGCAGCTGATAACAATTTAACCTTTCACCAGGACGATGGTGGTCGGTTGCCTCGGCTTCAGCCGTGATAAACTTTCCGGCGTTGCAAGTCTCGAGAAGGCTTTGCCCATTCGGCCTGTCGACCGAGCAAATTTATCGCTGCCCGCCCCTGTCCAACGAAGAATAACTGCCTGGTTCCTTCTGCATTCCTCTACCTCTCATCCAGCACACTTATCAATCCGTCTCGGAATTAAACCATCTTTCTGCAGGCCGCGACAGCGACCACCCCACCTATCAGCCAAATGATTTATTCCAATTACAAAATGATCACGGCTTATCTATTGATTGGTTCTTTGTCTCATTATGTTACTGATTCGCTACTCCCTATCAAACTGATTGATTTATGATTTTTGAGGAGTTTCTGCCGCCTTCCAGGTCTTGAATTTTTTTCTCGAGGGTATTTAAGAATTTGTGTTTCAGAAATATTTTCCCACTATATGAATTGGAAGAGAACAGGTTTGTATTAGCTTGTTGTGCTTCCTATAGCCGTTACATACATCGATTTTTGGACGTCCATTTTTTTGCCGTCCTTATGAATTCCACCAGATTGAACGGAACTTGACAAACATCATCTGTCCAATCTAATGGAGTTTATAAGGACAGCAAAGAACCGTACGTCCAAAAATCGATGTGTGTGTAACTAGACTATGAGTATAATGATCGAACATGATTAACAAAGAGAGAAAATAGATTCCACATACTGTGTCCAAACTATTTTTTCTATTCACAGTTGGTATTTTTATTTGATCTCTCTAGCATCCCGACTCATCTTTATGTACTTTATGTGAGTTTCCTATAGTCCAGGCAACGAATGCTTAAACAACGAAAAAGTCTGGAACACACTTTTTGACCTCGCATCTCTTTCAAGGATAGTAAGGGGGTGAACATATCATAAGTCCTCACTCCTCCACCCTGTGCTAAGGGGGTGGTGGTGGTTTGAAAGTACTATAATTATTTTGTTTTTTCGCACATATCTCGAACAATATGCGTCTTTGAGAAATTTTTGACGAATAATAAAGTTGAAGCTTACAAATTAGCCTACAAGTTTTATCTGTGAAATTTTCCCATATCTATCTTAGTTTTCTAGGTATAAGCTCTCGAAGGCGTCACATTTTTTAAGAAAAATCCTTTTAGCTCCGATTTTCTCGAATTTTTGGCCTTATAACTTTTTAACGATTATTGAAAAAACCCTTGCTAATCATGTGCTCAAATAGCATAATATTTTCTCCAATTATTATGTTTTATTTCATTCTTTCACGCACCTCCCTACAATTGTTGCAGCTGTTATAGTGTTGAGTGTAAAATCTTTAGCTTAACAGCAATAGATCTATTTACAGGGAGATTTGTGTTGAGTGTGAAATTCTCAATACAGCAACAAGTGTCAACTTGACGGTATTCCTCCTTTAGAACAGGGGCTAGGGATAAGGATTTCCAATATGTTCAGCTCCTAACTAGTCTTAATGGAGCTGCTGAGTGAAAAATTGTGTTCCAGATATTGATTCCAAATCACATTGTCGAATGATCTATTGCTGCTGTATTGATAATTTCACAAAAGATAATTTCACTCAACACAAAAGCTGCTATAACAATTATTGATGGGAAGCATAGAATGATAAAATATTACATAGAATTAAAGAGAATTGAATCCTCTTCAACCCAACGTTCAGTCCTTATTTTTTCCATGCATTGTTGTTGAGTTATATGCCCTGAAAGTGCAAAAAGTTGGAAGAAAAACTGTATTTTCAAAGATTTTACACTTTTAAAAGTGAATATCTCGAAAACTAAACGAGATATCACAAAACTCTACTGCACAAAACTCTTAGGAAATTTGTCTAGCTTATTCATTTTTGTTCGGGTAGTCATGTCGCTGTAATTCATTGTCCTCAAGATACATGCGTGTAAGCCAGAAATGGAAAAATAGAGCTTTTAAACCACCCTCATCCCTTAATCACAAGGGGTAGGGATGAGGACTTTTGATATGTTCACCTTCTAACTAGTCCAAACAGAGCTGCGAAGTCAAATATTGTGTACCAAAATTTCCCTTCAAATTTCCCTGTCAATTGATCTAGTGTTGTTAAGCTGAAGATTTTACACTCAACACTATAACGGCTGCAACAATCGTAGATAGATGCGTAAAATACTGAAATAATACATGAAATTGAAGAGAATATGATGTTCCGTAAGCTCATGATTAGCACAGATATTTCCAATCAATAATTAAAAAGTTATAAGGCCAAAGAGATGAAAAAATTGGAGCCGGAAGAGTTTTTCTGCAAAATGTGACACCTTCGAGAGCTCATACCTAGAAAACTATGAGAGATATGGAAAAATGTTACAAATGAAACTTGTGGGCTAATTTGTAAGCTTCATTTCCATATTCGACGAAAATTTCCAAAACAATGCATATTGTTCGAGATATGTGCAATAAACCAAAATATGGTACTTTCAAACCACCCCCACCCACTTAGCACAGGGGGTAGGAGTGAGGACTTTTGATATGTTTACCCTCTTAAAAGAGCAGCGAGGTCAAAAATTGTTTCCCATACTTTTCCCTCTATAATATTTCGTTGACTGGACTAACCTTCTATGGATAATACGATTTTACAATTATAATTTGTTAGTGTATTATACAAGAACTCCAATGATACAAGACTTTGTTCAGAAAATTTCAGTTCTTGCGATCTTTCTCTTAATATGGGTTCTTTAACAATTATCAGTGTTTTTACAAATTAACCAACCCTCAACGCAAGCTGAGCTCAATGAGAAGAGTTCTTGGTTTATTCCTACTTTTTCTTTATTTTAGTGAATGCAGCCTAAAACGTATTGGAAAGACACAAAATAATTTTTAGGAGTTGTGTTGATTTACCATGCGCACTACACATGGCTCAAGCATGAGAATAATCAACGTTGGTTATGCGTAAACCACAGAAATAGGCCTCAGATCAATGGAGCAGCTAGTTGATTTCATTATGAAGTGGTTGCCTGTGGAGTACACCGTATGAGCCACACATACTCAACTCTGACTCTACACGAGTATGAGAAGTGACAGGAGGGAGAGGGCACATACCATGTCAGGGTTATGAATGTGCGGTGTCAGGTGATGTGAAGACGAATGAGTGAGTGAGGAGGCAATAGAAAGAGACGGAGGGTGTGAGTGAGAGTGGCGCTTGCTATTCGATTATCGCTCCAATTTGCATGGCGATCGGCAAAACCCGACGGACAACTTGGAATGGCCAATTAATACTTATAAACAGAAGGGTGACAAATATTATTATTAATCGGAATCGGATTAGGAGACCTGTGTCGTGGGGATTGCCAATTAATTCACCGGCTAAGCTCTGTCCGGTAATCACCAGGTAAAGTGATTAGTGATGTGTCACCGGCGCGAATTTTCAGCGGACCGCGTGCCTCATTTGTTAGCCCGCGTCCTTCGAGAACTCACCCTCCACCCTCTCTTTCTATCCTGCACCACCCAACGGCTCGTTTACACATTTTAAACTCAGCCGTCACACGTGTACACCCTTCATCCACCTTCCATGCTCCTCCATTATATCAGTAATTCAATGCCGCCGCAGTTACTCTTGCGCTATTCACTGTGACCTTTCACTGCTCGGCGTCAATTTTGCTTTCGACCGCACCAGTAACAGGATGCCCAGGCCTTGATTCACTCACGTTATACCTGGTTAATCACTGCTACGAAACCAAAGTGAGTATACTTCTATAGTGAGTGGTCCACACTGGTAAATCACTAACTGGTATACTGGTGCACAGTGTCACTGGATGAATAGCTGTAATGAATATACAGTGATCAAAGACTAAGCTCATCAATGCTGGAACAGATATACACTGGAGAATTGATTAAAATTCGTTTATTAATAATTTTTCAATAATGGTAGATGAATATAGGAGTGATAATGATTATATTATTTCTAAATATCGAATTGAATCAAAATTTACTGAATAAAAAACTGATACTGTTCGTTTCAACTCAATCTATTCGAAGTCATTACATGAGTTGAATAGAAAAAACATTCCTGCTCAGTTACAACGTTTTTGACTTAGCTGGAATATAGTGATTTTTCAGAAAACGTTCATACCTCCCATGTTCACAGATTGGAATGCTTCAAAGAGACAGTTATTTCTTCCTGATAGCCAGAGGGTATTTTCCCGAGGAAATATGAACTTTCACATTTTCACATCTCGATGGACTTCCCTCCACTCAATTGTGAACTCATGCATTCCAATGGTCTTGTTTGAACAGGTTCAATCATTAGAAGTTCACTCTCAGTTACGTCTCCTATTTGGTTTTGGTTTCAATATGATTGAATCGCAATACTCTCAAATAGAAAGAAAAACCTATAAAGATAGAGAACTTGGAGAAGTTTCTTATTTTTTCTCCAAGAATTAAAATCATAATACACTCTAATTAAAAAATGGCACAACAGGCAAAACCAGCATAAATATTGAACTCAACAATACTTATCCAAATTATGCTAGAATAATAATTAATACAAGCGATACCTTGTTGTCCGACAATTAGCTAGGTCCCATGAGAGCAAGTGGTTCGGTTGGTGGGAGAGGGGAGGGTCTTCATCAAGTGATTGAATAGCCATAGTTCAATTACTAGCATCACTCTTGACAGTCCGTCCATCCGTCCCGACATCGACGTTGTTTGACGGATTACGGATCCGTGCATCGACCGATCCAATTACCTGCAAATCGTCGACAGGATTGCTCGGATTAGTATTGGCATGCGCGTGCTTTTCCTGGCTAAGACATATGGCAATATCAGGTATATTGTTCTCCATACACCAATACACAGCACCTGTACACGTGTCAAGGGATTATCACATGCTTTTGACGGGATTACTATTCATCTTCTACAGTTTTAAGCGATATTATGGTTATTACTGCGAGGTAAAACTTACACGAATTATTGACGAAAATTTACAAGTAAAGAACAGAACTGTTGGTAGAAATCAACAATACATAGCCAATCTGACCCACATAAGATTGAAAAGCAAGAAACACCAATCACTTTATAGACGGTTCTCAGTCATGATGAAAAACTCGGTCTTCAAAAGCCAGCTTTGAGTTCAAGATTCTTCTCATGACTGAACATTAATAATCATTTATAATACATTACATCTAACCGGCATTCTGATTCATTGTCAAGTATATTGTAAAATATTTTGATTTCTATTGGTATCACTTCAAAATTGTGTCTTCGATTACTCACTCATTTTGATAGATAATGTACTCCAGTATTCGAACAATCAATCAATCAATCACATTCAAACATTATTATTTTGTTGAACAATGATGCTAATAGGGCGCAGGATGAGTTCAGCGCCAGCACACAGCTCTCTCAACTTCAATTATTATATTTTTATAGTTTCCTGCTTACAAATTGCAAGTGAGCACAGTTGACTGAATTCGCGTTTGAGGGATTTGTCATTTAATTGGGAAAGCAATGATGAAAAATCCCACTCACAACCCACTCGATATTCAATGTGACATGGACATGATGAGATGGTGAGCGAGAATAACTTGAATTAGTGAAACAGTTCTAGTCGAATTGGAAAGATCTGGGATTAAAGTTAATTAACGCGCAGCTATTTAGCATACGTGTGCGTTTATTAGTATGGAGACCGGGCTATTGTATACTTCAGTCGTGGGTGAATATACAGCCAAGCGAAGGGCTTGAATATAGTATTAAAATAAACATGAATGGTGGAAGAGCTTGGTTATAATTTAATTGAAAGTCGGGCAGGATGACTGAGCTAACAGAGAAGTGAACCGGTCACTGCTACTGATACACTGCTTCACATAATTTGTGCATTTGTTGCCATGGAATTAAATTTAAAGCTGACAGTAGTTGACAGGTTGCATAAACGTTATTATGATCACGTGCATCTGATTTCATCAACTTTATGAATTCTTAGTAATCAGTTCTACATGTTTTCATGTGTTAGAGCAGTTGAATGTTGGAGAAAATTATGTGGAAATTCTAAATTATATTGCAACTCAATGTTTCTCATTTATATTATTTCAATTCGTGATTTTGAAAATCAAGAGAGATGTGTATTCTACGTGATTCTGATTTAATTCTCAAGAGAATTGATATATTATCCTTATCATTTATGTAACAGAAGTACATAATTATAACATAATTATGCTACTAATTTCTTTTTTTTTTTTTTGTTGAACATAGCCTACATCTTATGTTAAAGTTGAGGAGTGAATTTCATTATTTACTTAACAATTGTATCGAGTCCAAATGAACTAGAAAAAAACGGAATGCCTTGTTAAGTAATATGTTGAGAGTTTTCAACTTACACTTTAGTTTCGAAGAAAGTGAGAGGAAAGAGGAAGTGAGCTGGTGAGGAGATGGGAAATTTTTCGACGGTCTCATTGCCATGAAAAGGGATTACTTCAGCTTATAATGACTTTCCAAAATAAGAAACCGAGGAAGGATGAGAATGGGAGGAAAGGCATAATCGAGTATTTATTCAAATCAGGCAATTTTCCTTGTTTTTGTATGTTCTTTTGTTTGAAATAAACGGAGTGAGAAGAGCGAACGAAGAGAAAGAGGAATTGGGGGCTGTGTCCTTCAGAAAGTCAGTTCAAGATAAATAGGAATTTGAGGAGTGGCGAAGCGAACAAAGAGAAGAACACGATAAGAAGAAAAGTGGAAGGAGGATTGACTGAACAAGAGGATAAGACGAGGAAGAACTGAAGACCTTTTAAACTTTGTTACCAAACTTTGGTGAGCTAAGTTTGAGTTGAGAACGCCAGCGAGTGAATAAGAGAAAAGAGAGCTCAAGATCGCTTGTAGACTTTTTCCGACGCTTTTCTCTTCCATAAATATATCTATCCATCCCTTCAACTAGCGTTCGAACATTTCAAACTGTGAAGATGTTTCTTCCATTGTGTCCCACGTCGATTGTTGAAATATCGCAATCTGCCAGTCAGATTTTCCATCAACAAATTCCGGAGATTAATAATCATCGCACTCAAGTTTGCAAGTTGAAAATGTAGTTCTTAACAGACTAAGATTGAAATCGTTCATCCGTGGTTTACTGCATGATTGCATGATAATCGCCAAACTAGATAATCACTTCATATTTCAAGGAATAGTCTGATTTATTATGCTTCGTTTAAATTAATAACATCTCAAGACGAGTGACAAATTTTATTCGTCTTGTCATTGGAAATGAGTGGTTCTAGTTTTTCCTATTTTGAGCTCTATCAATATTGTTCTCCAATTCAATCACTGTCATTATGATAATGTAAATGTGGTATAATTTTTTTAACAATATCAGTTTCATGATAATTGCTTGATTGCAGTCCATTCATAACCAGCATATAACCCGTGCTTTGAACTGGTGGAAACTTGGTGTTATAAAAATGCAATCGCCTTAAGTTCAGGAAAAAAAATAGTATTTATTTTGTCCAACTTTACGAGGATAATCTTATATTATCTTATCGTGGGTGAGAGTTCAATATTTCCAGAAAAGAAATGGGTTTGATATGTCACAACCCGCAACTTTCGATTCATCAACCGCGCTGCTGGCTACTAACTAATCTACGGACTCACTTGGAGAAAGCCCTGTTTGGTTGGGCTTTTATAGTTACGTAAACTTTGAAGCACAAATCCAATAAATTTATTCCAATCATCCAATTGGAATTATTTCTTGATTGCAATAAAAATAAGTCTATATCCATCTTTGGTAATTTAAGAATCTTTATGCAAACTTTTAAGCTAATTAGTTAACTTTCGTGTATTTCCTATCCTGCAAATATTTAAAACAATTCTTCTCTTTATCGTATTATAGATAGATAGTCTCTTTTACTCAAGTTATAGATAATTTCCTAATGCACGGAAATTTCCAGCAGGGTTTGAAGGTTTCGGTTAATCTTTTGTTGTTTGAGTACATCTGCTAATGTCTAAGTTAATCTGACTGCACACAATTCCAGTGATGACTCTGAATAAACTCATTGATATGGTATTGGCTACACTAACTATATCAATTCTTATACAGAGTTGATGAGAATTATGGAAACAGCTTGATATTTTCTTCTACAAGTATGATTTGACAGGAGGTTCATAGGGGATCTCGTTCGAATTCACATTCAAAAATACTAATGCATCATGCAAAAATTAGATAAATGAATATATTAAAGATCTGAGATCAAACTTTTTTGTTGAGTGTAAATATGTGAGTGGATTTTACTATGAGTGTCTAACTACACTCGAAAAGTGAAATTTAATACTTTGGATTATTTTGGATTTCCATGTACTAATTTATTTCATTTTCTTGTGATTTATTAGTGTCTTTAAATCTGAATATGTTTGAAACGGTTTGAGACATAATTTAACTTTAAACGTTAACTTCAACTTGATGTGTGGTCTTTGCCATTCATTTTTCTTAAACTCTGTAGCCTATATCGGAATCATGTATTAAATGACCATCATCCCTTTTGAAAAAATTAAGTTGGATTTGAAATGATGGAAGCAAATTTTGAAGCGTCAGAAAAGTAGTTTTTCTATTCGAATAGGATCCCTAATGTCAAATTATCCTTGTCAAAGAAATATCATGCTGCTTCCATAATTTCCACCAACCCTGTTTAATTATCTGTAACTATACATCATTTTGAAAATTTAATTCATTAGTCGACAAATGCTGTATGCTATTAGTAGGATAGGCCTAATAATGATTCATAAATCAAGGAAGCATAACTCAAATACCTGCTGATTGGATACCTGCAAGTTTGAATGATTTAGTCAGCGTATGACACCAAGCCACTTTCAGAAATGGCCTATATTATGATGTTCGTTAATTATGATTGAAGCTCACTGCAAAAATGTTTGTTACAACGTAGGTTGAATTCGATTTACTCCAATGAAACTAGGAAAGTGCATTTCAATTATGTAGACTACTGACTCATACTCGTCTTGTTTGTTGGCACTTAGAGACATATACATCACAGCTTGAAATATACCTATTTCATAATAATGAGTGAATAAGGTAGTGAAAAGTTCACAGTACTCCAATTCTGCAGAAAACTTCTTAATCTGCTCTCCTATTTATAAGACTGGATGACACGAGTAGAACACTCATGAAAGCTGGGAATACTTTAACGTCAAATTAGATAGGTGGATAATAATACGTGAAACAGGATTGCCTGTCTGGTATAAAATATCCCTTGTGTCCAATATTGGGTCTCTCGCCAATACTTAGCATGCACTAGACGATGTGAACATTAAACATCTTAATTTTTCATTCAAATTTTACTATTGTATAAAGGTTCAGCAGAGTTATTGTTCTATTTTCTTCTGCATTCTAGTTTCTATGATACTCTGCAAAGAGAGGAAATCACTTAACAGCTTTCAACGACTTGGGTAATTTCAATAGAAATTTATTTTCTCACCCTTTATTTTCATTGCTCTTGGAATTTTAAACATAACTATCGCATCATTCCTCATCTCCATTGATAATTCGGGTAATATTTGGAGATAATAATTATATCAATATAACAACTCGCGTTTCAGTGTTCTAATTGAGCGACAAATGTTAATTGAGCTTACAATTTCCAGGAAGCAGCTCACTTCAAACTGGAAGAAAAACTTTAGAAAAGCAATAAAATTAGCGACAAAACTGGCCAATCATCTTTGACATCCTATCTTAGAATATTGATTTCAAATCTTTACATCAATCTATTGTATTTGATCTATTTTATGGGTCTTCATTATGCATTGGAAGAAGCGAAGCATTGTTTGACCAAACGAAACGAAAAATCCATTAGGCAGGGTGAACTTGAAGTGTTTGAAATACGAATCAGGGAAAACTACCCGACAATGAAGCTGTTATTCTAAATTCTTATAGATTCACAAGTACAACAAATATATTCATAGAAACTATATAGTTGAGGTCGATGGGGAGCTTTTTAACTCAAATTTCATTCATTGTGCTATAAATAGTATGAGAAATGGTTATTAAAACAATATTAAACAAACTTACCTTATACCCCTAAATAAGCGCTTTCAAGGATAACTATACGAGTTTTGTTTTACGGAGGGTTATCACCCCAGGGCTCTCAAATCTGCAAAAATAATTGCGTTACATGAATCAGGTGATAAAACCAAACCGAAAAATTATCGACCCATAAGTGTTTTGATTATTTTTTTTTCAAAAATTATGGAAAAATTATCAAAAAAAGAATCTTAAATAACCTGTGTTTAATCGACAGAGGCTGGCTCAAACAGCACTCTGGTTTGTGGACTGTATCAATTACATTGAGAACATTTTAGGGTTGTCTGGCGTCGGGTAGCAAGTTGAACAATTCAAATGGCTAAGTGCACAATAACATAGGCCTACCTTCATGTCCAAATCCTCCTTGCTTCTAGGATCCCGGGTCCAGATCACGATACGAGACGAGACGACAGTTGTAATAAATCACAATAAATCACTTTGCAAAAAATCGACATTACGAGAAGTGAGCTTTTCGATTGGCTTGCAAACGGCAACTAACTCAATTGTGCTATGCGCATCACCCTTCAATTGCCCCCTCCACCACACAACGCCAGACAACAAAGCAAGATTGATATAACGTCTGAACATTCTGCCCACCTTGGAAGAACTTCCAATAACAAAAAAAAACAAAAACCACCTATAACGAACCCTACTAGGGAGACTAGGAAAAACAGGAAAATATCTTCACTCCTCAGGGGCCATTGAGGAGACTTATACAAAAGGAGTAGGAGGCCCACGGACAGGAGAGGATGGGACAAGAAATAATGACTATATACAACCAATATAGGAAAAAAACAAGAAACAAAGCAACTTGGGAACCTTTCCCACATATAAAACGAGAAATAAAAAACTATCCACTAAACTTATTGAAGTTCCCTTCAATAAGGCCTAATCTTCATCAATAGGGAGGAGACATACCCTATTGACAGCCCTAGTGAGACTTCCTTTTGCAGTCTTTACCTCCACCACTCTCACAGTTCCATCCTGTCCAGGGAATATCTTCGTTATTCGACCAAGCCTCCAGTGAAGAGGGAGTAGGTTACTTTCCTTTAAGAGAACTATACGTCAAATGTTAACATTACTATGTTTTCTGTACCATTTTGTTCGGGTTTGCAAACTAGATTCATACTCCAATTGCCAACGTTTCCAGGATGAGAATACAATTCTTTTGAGTAAACTCCATCGATTTCTCAAGTTCACTGATCGAATTGATTCCTCTGAGTCTCCACTCTGCGTTGCTAGAGTAATTTTTCTTGCTTCCAATTCAATCTGTTTGGAATTTTCATCATCATTACCGTGGGTTTGGTGTGGCCAGCACTCCAGTGGTTTGTCTAACCAATCAGAACCATTCCACCACGGAGAATTACCAATTAATTCATTGATCAATAGTCCTCGACTAGCACAATCAGCTGGATTACATTCGGTTGACACATATCTGAATTGCTCTGTAGACAGGTGTTCCTGTACTTGACTTACACGATTTGCCACAAACCTAGCCCAACGATGAGGTGAAGACCGAATCCAACTCACTGCCACAGTTGAATAAGTCCAAGCTGCAATATAATCCATGTTTATAATTTTTGAAAGCACTTCTTGAGCTTCATGTAATAATCTAGCTACTAGGACAACTACACAAAGCTCCCATTTCTTCAGTACCTCCACGGATGCTATATAATCCCAGTCACATCCCTATTTCCATAGACATTGAATTATACTCTTGAAGGTAAGCATGAAAGGTGTCAAATATCCTAATGGATCAAAAATTTGTGCCAAAGTTGGTAAAACATTTCGTTTTGTAGCTAGACTGGATGGAACCTTCACCCTGTAGAAGAGGTAGTAACCAATTGGATTCGATTGGAAGCCAAGAATTTTGATGGTTTTATCAGACTCCAAAGTGAAATCTTTTGCATCAATAGCGCAATGCTCTGGAGGGAGATTTGATAGAATGGTAGAATGATTGCTGGCCCACTTTAGCAATTCAAATTTCCCTTTGCTCAACAATTCAGTAAGCTGCAGTTGCTTGGTTGCTTCCATTGATGAGACTGATGTAACTATATTTATCATCCATGTAAGTAGAAAACCGTAAGGCTTCAGAAGCCGCAGGGAACATTTTTTCTTCATCTTCAATAAACTGATGCGTAGTACAAATGGCAAGATATGGCGATGATGATACACCATACAACATAGGTGTTAGAGTATACTCTTTCATTTCTTCTCCCTCTTCGGATTTTGTCCATTTTATTTCAACATTACCCTGTCTATCATCATCTAACTCTTCCAAATTTCGTTTCTCCCTTTCAAAAACATCTTCTCCAATTTCTTTTTTCGGTATGGGTCTTCCCATTGGTTTGATTTTATGTGGACTATGAATCACTTATAACTCTTTCCCTAAATTACCGTTGATCGGTAAATAACTGTTGAAGGCTGTTTACCTGGAACTTCTTCTAAATTATCTCCCAATTCTTCTTCTCGAATCATGGAAACATTTTCTCCGAAATTAGTTTTACCTTCAAGATATCCCGATATCTCACTCGTATTTGTTTCCTTGGATGGTAATTGTAAAATGTATCTACCAGTATTCAAACGACAAACAGTTGATTTGTATATCTCCTCACGAGCCATTTCACTTTCCAATCATTTTTTTTGTCTAGGTGACTCTTCTACGACCCAAAATCGCTTCACCAACTCTTCTAAATTAGCATTGGAATACATGCACAGATTATTTGAGAAAGTAGAACTCTCCTCTGATACCTTACCCATCAGGCAGTAGCCCCATACAGTTTCTAAGGCAGATGGTGTACCCGCTGGACCAATCACCGTTCTTCCAGTCAGAATGAAGGGGAAGTATTCAGCACCCAATAAAATATCAACCTCCTCTGAAAGGAAAAATTCAGAATCTGCTTGCTCCAGTCCTTCAATATGTGCCCAGTACGCATTTTTTATCTGATTTGTAGCTGCTATTTTGTTGACTCCTGACGCAGTAATTTTTAATGAAGGAGAGTTCGGTGTTTCAAATTCACAGTTAGCAATTTCATCTGTCACTTCCAGTTTAGTATCAGATAATCCATAGATTGGCATACTGTGTGTTTTCTGTATCACTAAACCAAGTTTTTTCATGCATCGCCTTGTAATAAATGACTCGGTGCTTGCACTATCTAATAATACTTTGACCTTGTGATAATTGCCTTGATTACCTCTAACTCCCAATTTAACAGTCGTCGTCGTCTTCCTACAAGGATTAGGCAAATTGCCTGTTCCGACTTCAAACTCACCATCACATCCATCTTTTACGGGGTCTGCCCACACTTCTCCTTCCAACCGGGTTATACAACATGACTGCCCTGGGAATCCTGTCGCTCTCCATCCTTTCAACATGCTCTTTCCAGTTTTGCCAATTTTCTTGGATCTTCTGCGATATGGAGATTATGTTGAGCTCGCTTCTTATATCAACATTATGAAGCCTATCTTCCCTTGTGCACCCTTTTACTGCTCTTAAAAACCTCATTTCGGCAGCCTGTAACCTACTCCATTCTTTCTTCCTAGGTATCCAAGATTCAGAGCCATATAAGAGCGTTGGAATAGCCATAACCTTATAGAATTTGAGAGTTTTGTCTCTCTCCTGGCTCTGTTTCTCAAAGTCCTATTATTGTTCCACAAATGGATGGAATCTATTCAATTTTACACTCAAGTCTTGGTCCATTTCATAGGTTATATCACAACCCAAATACTTGAAATGTGATACTTGTTCCAGGACTTTATTATTGAGGACTATTTTAGATCTCAATGGATATTTCCCTGAAAACCATCACCTTCGTTTTGCTGAATGAGATCTTTATGCCATACTCTCAGCACTGAGGAGATTCAGATGGTATATGCTCTCTGCAGATCATCTTCAGTTTCTTGCAATATTACCTGGTCATCAGCGAACCACAGTGAACTGAGAATCATTGTAGGAGATATTTGGATGCCTCTTGTATCTTTTGCTTCCAACTTCTATACAGATCATCAGCATGCACATTGAACAATGTTGGAGAGAGCGGACAACCTTGTCTTAAGCCAACATTGGTGCAAATTTCCTGTGTTAATGAACCTGAACAATCCAAGATTATAGTTGTTCCATGATACAAGCTTGACACACAGAAAAACCATGAATAAAATAGGCATAAGAAATGACAAACCCATTAGACAATATTTCAAACTTATGTCCCATTCAAATTCGATTAACAAATCAATCCGGACGGTTGGACCATGTTTAATTGACAGAGGCTGGCTCAAACAGCACTCTGGTTTGTGGACTGTATCAATTACATCGAGAACATTTAGGGTTGTCTGGCGTCGGGTAGCAAGTTGAACAATTCAAATGGCTAGTGCACAATAACATAGGCCTACCTTCATGTCCAAATCCTCCTTGCTTCTAGGATCCTGGGTCCAGATCACAATACGAGACGAGACGACACTTGTAATAAATCACAATAAATCACTTTGCAAAAATCGACATACGAAAGTGAGCTGTTTGATGGCTTGCAAACGGCAACTAACTAATTGTGCTATGCACATCACCCTTCAATTGCCCCCTCCACCACACAATGCCAGACAACAAAGCAACATTGATATAACGTCCGAACAACCTGAATGATCTTCTTCTTCTTCACTTCAAGGATTAGGTTTGTTAAAGAACCTGTTCCGGCACCCATCTTTTCCTCGGTCTTCCCACGTCTCTTTTCCCAGTACGTTTATAGCATTTAGCCTCCAAGGTATCTGTCCAGGAGGCATTCTATTCAAATGACTGCACCAATTCATTCTGTTTTGAATGATTTTTTCATGTAAAGGTGTAACAGATAAAGCTCTTCTTATCTCCTCATTTCTGATTCTATCTGCTCGAGTGCAGCCAAACACACTTCTTAGAACCTCATTTCTGCAGCTTGAATCTTGCTGTCTACTCTACGGGTGTGGATCCATTCTCACTTCCGTAAAGCAGCGTTGGTACAGCGATGGTATTGAAGAATTTGATTCTAGTATCCTGCCTTGTTTTATTTTTGAGGTTTCTATGAATATTGCCACATATTCGTTGGAACTTTGATACTTTGTTATGAATATCTTTATCTGTATCATAGGTTACATCATTGCCAAGATAATTGAAATTTTCACCTGTTTTATTATCTTCCCATTCAATTCTATCTTGGTTCTGGATGGATATTTACCTTTGAAAGCCATTGATTTTGTTTTCTTAGTTGATATCTTTAATTATATTTCTGAGAAACTCTGTCCAGCATAAACATCGCTTTCTGTAAGGCGTCCTTATCTCTTGAATTATTGTAAGGTCATCTGCATACATGATTGAGTTAACAGATGTATGGGCTGATAGCTGTATACCTGAGTCAGCCAAATTTTTCCATGTTCGTAACATGTCATCCACGTAAATATTAATAATGTCGGAGATATACAGCATCCTTGCCTTACACCCTTGTTATATCAATGACCTTACTCAAACCGTCCTTTACTTGTAAACGTATAGTCGTTTTTATATAGGCTCTGCAAAGATTGAATAATATGCTTGGGATATCCTCTCGAATCCAGAATTGACCATAGTAAGTTGCGATTTACTGAATCAAAAGCCTTTGTGAAGTCTATAAAAGCTAAGTGTGTCTCTAGATTATATTCTCTTCGTTTTGATATAATTTGATTCAAAGCGAAAACTGCATCAGTGCATGACCTACCTTTTTGGAAGCCCATCTGTTCTTCCAGGAGAAGTACATCAGTGATTATTTTCAATCTATTGTTTGGAATTCTGGCATAGACTTTGTATGTTGTATCCAGAAGACTGATACCTCTATAATTTTGAGGATCTGCTCTCCTTCATTTTTTGAATAGGGATATAACCAGGGACTGCAACCACTCTTTTGGTACTTGGTGTTGTTTCCAGCACATATTGAAAAGATGTAGTATTCTATGGTGTAGAAGGATTCCTCCATACTTCAACAGTTCCATATCTACCCAATTCAAACCTGGGGCTTTCCTATTTTTTGTGCTTTTCAAGGCATTTAATAGCTCTTCTATTGTAATTGTATCAATACAGCAGTTCTCACATATGGCCTCCAACCTATTTGGCTCTACTTCTTCACACCAAAGCTCTTTGTAATGTTTAATCCATTCGTCAGTTCCAATACAATCAGTTTCCACATGTCTCTTTCACTTTTATTCAAAACTTTCATGACTTTGTATGCCAATGACTGACGTCCATGTAGATCATGTTCAATGGTTGTTATAAATTTTTCCCATGCTTCCTGATGAGTTTTTTTCACAATTCTTGAGGCTTTATTTCTTGCAACTCGATATATGGCCCTGTTTTGTTCATTTTGATTTCCCAAATATTTCTGGTATGTTTTATTTTTCTCATTTATTGCTTCCTCTATCTGATTTGTCCAAATCTTTGAACCTTTCCGACTTCTATATCTCCTTTTCTTACAAACAGCCTCATTCACACTTCTTACTATTATATTTTTAATATTGTTTCATTCAGTCTCAATATCTTCTTCCATTGGAGTGTCCTGGATGTAGGATTTATGCGTTGTTGATAGAGATGCCTGATACTATCCTCCTCTAATAGATACACTTTGAAAACTTCGTCTCTATTGTATTGTTTGTTCCTTCTTTGTATGGGTTTTCTTCCATCGTGTAAACAAATCAATTTTACCAACAACTAAATAGTGGTCTGAGAAGATATCGAAGCCACGGAGCACATTCACGTCAGTAATCGTCTTGCTAATTTTGATTAGCTATCATGTAGTCTATTAAAGATCTTGTTCCACGTGCTGCCCATGTAAACTTGTGTATTTCTTTCTTCCGGAAGAAGGTATTCATAATTTTCAGTTCATTAAGAGTTGAGAATTCTCTAAGGCTGTCTCCATTTCTGTTCTTCACATTTTCACCAAAAGTTCCGACTACATTGTTGATTGGTTCTACTCCAACTTTTGCATTGAGATCTCCCATTATAACTACCCCATATTTCTTATACTTCTCTAATTCTTTTTGTAGCTCGTCATAAAATGTGGCAGTTTCTTCATCCTTTCCCTCTTCAGGTGCGTAGACTCCTATTATCACTAGGTGGCCACGACCATACTTGAATTTGATAGTGAGAATTCTTTCATCAATGAAATTGTAGTCTACAATTCTCTCCTCCCACGTTCTATCAACAAAAATGGCCACACCCTTGGCTGCCCTGCTCTCCTGATTCACACCACTATAAAACATAGCATGATCTTCAATATACTTTGAGCCAGTCATCTTCATTTTTGTCTCTGTTACAGCGGCAATGTTTATTTTCTGAATCTTAAACACTTTGCAGAGTTCTATTTCTTTATTCCTTATTCCTCTTACATTCCATGTGGCTATTTTTAATTTTTCAGCAATCCATTTCCGTTCTTTATTTTGGGCAATCCTGTTTATATTTCCGATAATCCTGTCCTGTCCGAGGCTATTTTGGGTACTGCAAGTGGTACCTGAATGATAATAACTTTATTATGGAGAAAAATCAATTTGGCTTCCAACAGGTAAAATCCACAACTGATGTAATCATACAACTAACTAGGATAATTTATGACAGTTCCAATACGAAACAAAAGACTCTGGCTGTCTTTTTAGACCTTGCAAAAGCATTCAATACTGTCCCTCACAGTATTTTATTAGATAAATTGGAAAATGTGGAATTCATGGTGTATGTAATGATCTTCTAGCTAGCTATCTTTAAGAAAGAAAACAAACTTTGACTTTGGGTGGAATATCTGCAACAGATTATTTGTGTGATATTGGTCTATCTCAGGGTACAGTGCTCTCCCCTGTGTTTTTTTTATTTACATAAATGATGCCCTAAAATTATACCTATCAAATTGTACCCAAATTCCATTTGCTGATGACACAGCGCTAGTATTTTCGGGTAAATCCTGGATGGAAGTGTATCAGAGTGCTGATCAGGGTTTAAGGATTATGAAAAATTGGATGAACGATCATGTTCTAACTGTCACTTGAATAAAACAAAATATATCACTTTCCCCCAACAACAGCAGGTCAACCGGATGATTGGTTTATTGGTTTATTGTACATGTCATGGATAGTGACGAGCACCATATCGACAATAGTCATAGGCTACAATAATAGAAAAAACAAGATATTGATACACAAAACACAATAATTGTACATAAGAGAACAACTCTCATCATAACACAAATAACTTATATCTAAGACCCAGACAAGATTTATAACTGATGCAACATATTCAATGGTCGAAGATACTTCGCCACTCATAAAAGCATTTCTCCAATAGCCAACATTTTAGATTAGTCTTGAAAGAGTTTAGGGTTTCTAGAAGTTTTGGGTTCGTTCCTTAGAAGACCTATACAAATAATTATCACTCCCCTATCATTGAGAAACTGGAAAATAATTATTCATCTCATGAAAGAGAGTTGTTCTTATTGCAATCATTAATTACTGAAGAATGACAGACTGAATTGATTTTTTTTCTCAATTTAGCTTAGCTTATATTCATCCTAAAATTGAAGATGTAATTCATCGTACATCGCATATTTCCTGGACCATCTATTGACAATCAACAACTATGAAAACATTAAATTAATCTTTGAAACACTGATTTAACCTACCAGTATCTATTTCTTTAATTCAACACTTTACTGATAGATATTACTACTAATTATTGATCGAGAATATGTTGCAATATTGGAATAATAAATGCTGCATGACTAAGCACATAGGAAGTCCGTATTGAGATGCAAATGAAAAGATTGATTGTCAGATAAATTTCAGTCAAGTGTGTCATGAGATACATTGACTTTTTGGCGGTACGAAGTTCGCCGGGTAAGCTAGTAATAAATGTAAAGTTATGGAAAAATTATTCTCATAGATGTAGCCTACGTTACTGTTGTCAATCAGCTACGGCATTGATAATATCACATGGTATTGAGCAATGATTGTTTGTCAGATTAGCGTTTTATTAATAGTTCATTTTGGTTGTTTTGGTTTGTAGCCGGATGGGATATTTTATTTTTATTTTTGTTTTTGCCTTTGTATTTGTTATTTTCTTTATACTTATCTTATTGTTTGTAGTTTCATCATTTTGCAAGCAAGTTTTGAAAAAATATATCAAAAATGAACTCACACACATCTAGCGGACAAGTTCGCTTTGCTAGCTGTGCCAATTCTATTTATTCAATCGAAATGTATTATTCATTTCCATGATTATGTATCTACTGTATATTTCAGTTATATTGTATTAATATTTTGAAGTGTATCAAGTGATTTTGTATTTTGTATTTTTGTATTTTGGCAAAATAAATATTCTGATTTGATTTGATTTGATTTGTGATAGTACAAAAAATGTATGTGCTGTAGAAGAGATACTAGGTTAAGATGCATCTTATTGTTGCAAAAACTGTAATTGTTGATTTTTGTGGAAGAAATGAATTTTAATCGTATTGAATTGAATTCAAGCAATTGTTTTATTCAAATGAAAACAGTAGTAAATCTTCATAGCACTGAACTTCTTGTTTGTTAAGCAAGAAGGATTTATTCGAGACGAAATTAAGACATCGATCACAATAAATTTCGAATTTTTAGTTTGTCTCAGATATCTTTGATAGCATTTTCTGTTCTGCTAATTCATTAAAGTATTCCAAGGGAACTGCAACTGAATTTCCGACAGTTCAAGTGGCTGGAATAGCTTTGATACGTTTGTTTCTAAGAGCTGCAATAGGAGTGACTTACAAACCTCTTTCTAGTTATCGTCGATCACTTGAAAGGATCGTGAACGAAGATCAATCCGGCTGCTCGAGATAACTCCATCTGATTCCGAAGTTGAGGCCTTCATTTTCTAGGATTTTTACTGTGGAAGAGAGTTTTTGAACAGTTGTCTTGCCCTATGTTCATTGGCGCAGGCAACTTGCCCTCACCGGAGTTGGTAACAAAGTTTGAAAGGCTGCCGCTTCTTCTATTTCGCCCTCACTGACTTCTAAACATCCCAAGTTGGGTTCGCGAGCTGAATACACTCACCCGGAGAATGTCCGTTTCGAATAAATACCCGATTACTTCTAACTCCCGCTCCGACTTCCGCAGTCACATCATCAAACACTCGTTCGCCAACTTGCTATAATTGAATCGTGTTTGAAATACGAATCAGGGAAAACTACCCGACAATGAAGCTGTTATTCTAAATTCTTATAGATTCACAAGTACAACAAATATATTCATAGGAACTATATAGTTGAGGTCGATGGGGAGCTTTTTAACTCAAATTTCATTCATTGTGCTATAAATAGTATGAGAAATGGTTATTAAAACAATATTAAACAAACTTACCTTATACCCCTAAATAAGCGCTTTCAAGGATAACTATACGAGTTTTGTTTTACGGAGGGTTATCACCCCAGGGCTCTCAAATCTGCAAAAATAATTGCGTTACATGAATCAGGTGATAAAACCAAACCGAAAAATTATCGACCCATAAGTGTTTTGATTATTTTTTTTCAAAAATTATGGAAAAATTATCAAAAAAAGAATCTTAAATAACCTGTGTTTAATCGACAGAGGCTGGCTCAAACAGCACTCTGGTTTGTGGACTGTATCAATTACATCGAGAACATTTTAGGGTTGTCTGGCGTCGGGTAGCAAGTTGAACAATTCAAATGGCTAAGTGCACAATAACATAGGCCTACCTTCATGTCCAAATCCTCCTTGCTTCTAGGATCCCGGGTCCAGATCACGATACGAGACGAGACGACACTTGTAATAAATCACAATAAATCACTTTGCAAAAAATCGACATTACGAGAAGTGAGCTGTTTGATTGGCTTGCAAACGGCAACTAACTTAATTGTGCTATGCGCATCACCCTTCAATTGCCCCCTCCACCACACAATGCCAGACAACAAAGCAACATTGATATAACGTCCGAACAACCTGAATGATAATAACTTTATTATGGAGAAAAATCAATTTGGCTTCCAACAAGTAAAATCCACAACTGATGTAATCATACAACTAACTAGGATAATTTATGACAGTTTCAATACGAAATAAAAGACTCTGGCTGTCTTTTTAGACCTTGCAAAAGCATTCAATACTGTCCCTCACAGTATTTTATTAGATAAATTGGAAAAATGTGGAATTCATGGTGTATGTAATGATCTTCTAGCTAGCTATCTCCAAGAAAGAAAACAAACTTTGACTTTGGGTGGAATATCTGCAACAGATTATTTGTTTGATATTGGTCTATCTCAGGGTACAGTGCTCTCCCCTGTGTTTTTTTTTATTTACATAAATGATACCCTAAAATTATACCTATCAAATTGTACCCAAATTTCATTTGCTGATGACACAGCGCTAGTATTTTCGGGTAAATCCTGGATGGAAGTGTATCAGAGTGCTGATCAGGGTTCAAGAATTATGAAAAATTGGATGAACGATCATGTTCTAACTGTCAACTTGAATAAAACAAAATATATCACCTTTCCCCCAACAACAGCAGGTCAACCGGATGATTGGTCTATTGGTTTATTGTACATGTCATGGATAGTGACGAGCACCATATCGACAATAGTCATAGGCTACAATAATAGAAAAAACAAGATATTGATACACAAAACACAATGATTGTACATAAGAGAACAACTCTCATCATAACACAAATAACTTATATCTAAGACCCAGGCAAGATTTATAACTGATGCAACATATTCAATGGTCGAAGATACTTCGCCACTCATAAAAACATTTCTCCAATAGCCAACATTTTAGATTAGTCTTGAAAGAGTTTAGGGTTTCTAGAAGTTTTGGGTTCGTTCCTTAGAAGACCTATACAAATAATTATCACTTCCCTATCATTGAGAAACTGGAAAATAATTATTCATCTCATGAAAGAGAGTTGTTCTTATTGCAATCATTAATTACTGAAGAATGACAGACTGAATTGATTTTTTTTCTCAATTTAGCTTAGCTTATATTCATCCTAAAATTGAAGATGTAATTCATCGTACATCGCATATTTCCTGGACCATCTATTGACAATCAACAACTATGAAAACATTAAATTCATCTTTGAAACACTGATTTAACCTACCGGTATCTATTTCTTTAATTCAACACTTTACTGATAGATATTACTACTAATTATTGATCGAGAATATGTTGCAATATTGGAATAATAAATACTGCATGACTAAGCACATAGGAAGTCCGTATTGAGATGCAAATGAAAAGATTGATTGCCAGATAAATTTCAGTTTCACCAAATAAAGTCAAGTGTGTCATGAGATACATTGACTCTTTGGCGGTACGAAGTTCGCCGGGTAAGCTAGTAATAAATGTAAAGTTATGGAAAAATTATTCTCATAGATGTAGCCTACGTTACTGTTGTCAATCAGCTATGGCATTGATAATATCACATGGTATTGAGCAATGATTATTTGTCAGATTAGCGTTTTATTAATAGTTCATTTTGGTTGTTTTGGTTTGTAGCCGGATGGGATATTTTATTTTTATTTTTGTTTTTGCCTTTGTATTTCTTATTTTCTTCATACTTATCTTATTGTTTGTAGTTTCATCATTTTGCAAGCAAGTTTTGAAAAAATATATCAAAAATGAACTCACACACATCTAGCGGACAAGTTCGCTTTGCTAGCTGTGCCATGTATTGAATGCTGTGAAATGTATTATTCATTTCCATGATTATGTATCTACTGTACATTTCAGTTATATTGTATTAATATTTTGAAGTGTATCAAGTGATTTTGTATTTTGTATGTTTGTATTTTGGCAAAATAAATATTCTGATTTGATTTGTGATAGTACAAAAAATGTATGTGCTGTAGAAGAGATACTAGGTTAAGATGCATCTTATTGTTGCAAAAACTGTAATTGTTGATTTTTGTGGAAGAAATGAATTTTAATCGTATTGAATTGAATTCAAGCAATTGTTTTATTCAAATGAAAACAGTAGTAAATCTTCATAGCACTGAACTTCTTGTTTGTTAAGCAAGAAGGATTTATTCGAGACGAAATTAAGACATCGATCACAATAAATTTCGAATTTTTAGTTTGTCTCAGATATCTTTGATAGCATTTTCTGTTCTGCTAATTCATTAAAGTATTCCAAGGGAACTGCAACTGAATTTCCGACAGTTCAAGTGGCTGGAATAGCTTTGATACGTTTGTTTCTAAGAGCTGCAATAGGAGTGACTTACAAACCTCTTTCTAGTTATCGTCGATCACTTGAAAGGATCGTGAACGAAGATCAATCCGGCTGCTCGAGATAACTCCATCTGATTCCGAAGTTGAGGCCTCCATTTTCTAGGATTTTTACTGTGGAAGAGAGTTTTTGAACAGTTGTCTTGCCCTATGTTCATTGGCGCAGGCAACTTGCCCTCACCGGAGTTGGTAACAAAGTTTGAAAGGCTGCCGCTTCTTCTATTTCGCCCTCACTGACTTCTAAACATCCCAAGTTGGGTTCGCGAGCTGAATACACTCACCCGGAGAATGTCCGTTTCAAATAAATACCCGATTACTTCTAACTCCCGCTCCGACTTCCGCAGTCACATCATCAAACACTCGTTCGCCAACTTGCTATAATTGAATCGTCTTTGATGCTCGCAAAATGGAATTCATGAGCCTACGTTCAATTTGCGAATTCTTCAACTTATGTAAATAAACGAAGATCTGATTCTCTATAAGTTATTTCAAGTTTCAAATGCAAATCACAACAAGCGTTCATAATTTATTCGCTTATCATGAGTTTATTCGAAGTGAATGAAAAGAGGTTAAATTGGATGTTGAAGCTCTCCAGGTAAAATTCAGTTGTAGTAGCAAAATCTAGGGCATATAAGGAATGATTCTGGATAATACTATAGTGAATTAACCATGAGAAGATCATAGTATATAATACAGTATAGAAGTACAGTATATAATACTTTATTTGAAGATTTGATACTAAAAAAATATTAATTCGAATCAGCCGCTTGATGGTATGAACAGAGTTTTCAGTATCACCTTCTCTTTTGCAAGCAGATACTTGGATCGCTAAACTGGCTCAATGGATGTTTTTTTTAAATTCACAATGAGGATATCTAGAGGAATATTGCCAGACAAATACATTTTTTTGGTTCTTCGCAATAAACAGTAATCCACACATCCACTTCTTATGATAGATAAATTTACTACAATTCTACATTTTTACAAGTCAACAATTCCAAAAACTTGTCAAATAAATATTGATCAATACATGAGCTTGTATATATTTAGTGGAGGGATTCTGACCAATTCAGATACAAAATATACACTACATTCATATCATCGGAATATACATTGAATAATTTATTGTTTTTAAAGTTAACGAAACACCTGAAATAGTTATTGAACGGTCTGAATTCACAACCATTCAAAGCATTATTGTTTACTATTGTTGCCATGCTAATTCGTTTACTCAAACACAATGAAACATCAAAATTTTATTTCACATGAAATCTTTAGAACCAATTCAACAAAAAACTCCCACGCGCCAGGGTTTTAGGTTATCAGTTGACGAAAGGCAAGAGGAAACGGACTTATAATCGGAAGAGAATGCAATCAATCATCGTTCTTGTCTTCTCTGTAAAAAGCATCAACATCTGTCTTCAATCATTGGGGACACATGGATCATTCTCATCGGAACGGTTCTAAGGTAACAATTCTTTGATAACAGTGTGAAAATATAAGAATGGCATGATATGAAACTGTGTTTATTCTCATGATTCACATTAACTGAATAAACACCGCGATCTCGTTGAATTGTCTGAAGAATGATAGTATCGTGACTGTACCCTGCACGCAAACTGCTTTAGCTTCCAGATAAATCATTACTATCTCACGTCTGGAACAAATTTTTCCAATTACTGAATTACTCCTGAGCAACGTTTTCTCTAGGCAAAGAGAAATCTCTTTGTGCTTTTTTGAATGTTGAAATTCAAATAAGTCCAGGCAATTAATGTGCAAAAAATGTTATAGAAGGAGAAGTTTGGAAGTCAATTTTTCACCCTGTAGTTCTGCTTAGGGTGGTGAGGACGTAAACATATAAAAAATTCCCAGTCATCTCACTTGTGCTAGGGGGTGAGGGTGGTTCAATGTTACAATATTTGGGTTTCTCGCATATAACTCGAACACTATGCATCTTATGGACATGACTATTCTCTACTGGTGAACTTTTATCACAATATCAAATAGATAAATGAGCCGGCTTCCAACATGCATAAAGTCTACATCTATATCAAGCATCAAGTATCAAGCATTTCCAGGTTGAGTGGTAGAGAGGACTTAAAAGTCCTAACTCCGCCTAATAAGGAATTTTTTCATTTCAAGCATCCATTCCGCTGACCTGACTAGGTCTTTATTTTTGAATGTCAATTTCATGTAAATTAGTGTATTGAGTGAAAACACTCTTGTAATCAGCATAATCGTGAAAACAAATTCATACTACTACTGCATTATTACTGATTACAAGCACTGAATCTCTAATCTTTTCCTCTGCGTGTATGGATTATCTGAAAAACACGGTTGTTCCTGAATGATCGACCAAGTTTTATGAGGTAGATAGTTTACGGATTTTCATACAGTGGCTGTCGTAATGTAGTGAACGTTGGGTGATCAAGTACGGAGGAGGGTTGCACACAGAGATAAGCAAGGGTCGTAAACGCGCCCATGTCATTGTAGAGAATCTAGTTAAAAAACTGATATGCACTGAATAAAATTTAATAGCGAACATAGATCTATTCTAAAGTTATTGTATAAAGTTTGATAAATGAATTCGTTCAGAAAAGAAGATAGCTGTAGAAATACGTATTCAAATCTATGGATATTCTGCTTATAGAAGGGAGAGTATGAACATTTATAATCAACGGCGTCAATTATGATTATGGATGTTTATTTACTTGTAAATTATGTTTTTGAAAAATTCAATTATATTTTTAATAATTTGTATTTTGAGTGTAAATGATAATATTGAATAATACATATTGCCCGAGTTTTGAATAATGACATCTTCAGTTATGATTGATGAGCTACACAGATTGTTCAGTGTTGAAGGACGATGATATTTTAATTGTTATATTGTCTTAATCCATCAGGATCATACATTCCCATTATCTCATCTCTGAACTCTCCTATTTTCTTTTTTCATACACTTCAATAAACCATATTAGATCAGTTATAAATCAATAGATCAGTTCTGATCGATGCGGTCGGAAGGTATCTTATCGCGCTCCTAAACAGCGAGTTTAAGCCGGCCGGCCAACGTGCTACCTATTATTCTAACCTACCAAGTTATTTGAGTTAAAACGTCTTTTTGATTTATATTTCTAATCTAGTATAAAGAGAGTTACTAAAGTCGGTATTATGGAGTGTGAACGGTGTCACGATGAAATCAATGAAGAGTGTGTCAAGTGTCCAGTTTGCCAAACCACCACCTTTCATCAGGACTGTGTACTCTCACAAAAGAATAAGAAGTGGCAGTGCGAAAAATGTACTAAATCACCTGCGAGTTCCGGGACTAATCAAACAGCAAATCGTAAAATTTCTGATGAAAAACTATTGAATTCGATCAACGAATTCAGAAAAGAGACTTATAAAAAGTGGAAGGAGAGCAACGAAAAGTGGGAGGAAATGAAGAAACAGTTCCAAGTCGTCAAAGATAGGTGTAATGAAACATGTGAAACCGTGAGTGAACTGCAGAAAGAGAACACGCGTCTCAAAGATGAACTGAGGAATGTAAAACTGAATGTACAGGATCTCCAACAGCAGACGCGTAAAACAATATTCTAATATCAGGTGTGCCGGTAACGTACAGAGAAAATGTGCTTGTAATTCTAGGAGATATAGCCCTCGTTTTCCAAGTGCATTTTTATCCCACTGATATATCTGCTGCACATAGGTTAGGTGGTCAGAAATCGGACAAGAAACCTCTTTCTATTGTCGTAAATTTTACTTCTCGGTTGACAAAAGATATGTTGTTGGCTGCAAGAAGGCATAAAGGAAAACTCTATGCAAAAGACCTTAATATAGCATTCCCCAAAAACCCTATTTATATGAACGAGCATCTAACTCCTGAAACAAGAGATATATTTAAAGCTGCCAGAGAATTTCTGAAAAACAATAAGCTATCGGCTGTTTGGACTTCGGATTGTAAGATCATGGCGAAAGTATCGGCGGAGCAGCGTCCGTTTCGCGTGCGAGACCTCGCACATGTGGAGAGCATCGCCAGCCGAGATCGGGTTCCGACGACGCCGCCGCCAATCAGTAGCGAATTCCAGCACAGCAGCTCCCCCGCCAACCATCACCGAACCTAACATCGCCAGTGAAGTGAAGTAATAAGGTGGTTTGAGAAACGTTTCTTGATTGGTGTGCTTTTGATTGTGAGTAGAGTTTTTTTTCAGTTACGTAAAGTATTCTATTTTTTTATTATTATTTCCAAATACACTTCTGAGCATTATATCTATTTCATTTGAATTATTTTCATCCAGGAATAATTTTAATTATTTGCATTGGACTTGGTACGGACTTGTGCTCATGATTTCATTTATTTTTTCTCGGTGTTATCCTTTTCTTTTTTTTAGAAGTGTATTCGATTAATATAGTATTTTGTTTATATATCCTCCAGTACCGGTAGTATATATTTACTATTTTCTTTTTAGGCATTAGAACCTCACATAATAAGATGGATGTGGTAATCTGTTTGAGAACTCAAGTATATGGTTAGTAATGCGCGATTACTTCCAATTAAATCACCAACAGAAATAAGTAGTATTCAGATAGAAATGATAAGAATAAAGTATGTCGTAAGATCACTTTGCATTAAAATTAGCATATCTTGTAACTTGAAATATTCTATACTGATAATGGAGCACTGTTACAACGTTCTAGCCCTAGAGGATGAGCCACTTGAATAATACTCTATCTTTTAAGAAAGTAACTTATACTGTTCATGCAAATTGCCACATCTACCATCACTATTGCGCTACTCCATTCCTCTAATTATTCAAGGGCATATTAATACAATAAATGGATATGAAATTCACACAGTTACTACCTTACACCAACAATTGATTATCTTCAATAATGATCATTATACACTAGATCAAACAAAGTTACATTATTCCATAGTACATTCTAGCCCATTCTTCACATTTATTTAAGAATTATTAATCTCCAAAGATAATTATGTCATTTCATATTCGAATTAACTTATCATATCTACAAATACCGTACCTACTCATTGAATTGAGACTAATATTATGTATCCTTCTTCCTTTCTATAATAGGCTACTGTTTTGTTATCAATTCTCTCAGATTTAGCCTTTTATTTTGGTACAAAATTCAAGCAGTTTATACTATTCTTTAAAAAATTCAATAACAGCTTTTACTAAACGCATCTGAGGAATGGAGTGAGGAAAGAAGAAGATTGTTGCTCAGAGAGCAAATATATACTTTTACTGTCTTCCACAGGCAAGGCTCACTAAAAAAGAGACCTACAAAAGGTGGTCAAATTCTTATCGTTGGAATTCGATAAAAAGGCCTTTAGCACTAAAACCTAGTCCTATGCAGCTTATCGCTACTCAATTGCAAACGTTCATAATCTGCGTGGAAGCAAAGGAATATAATATTATCAAAATCAACTTTGTTTCAATATTTATCTTTCCTTTCTTGTTTCTCATTTATCTTACATATTTGAAAGGTACTCACTATGTTCATAATATATGAATATTACTTTATGCAGTCAATTACTGTCTTAATTTCACTGCTGGTTGGACGGCTTGACGTCGTTCGTTTTATTATTTCTTCTTTTCCTCTTATGATAAGAGATGCAGTAGAATTATTAGATACAGCACCTATAAATAATTGTGTAGAGTGTACAGATATTCAAAATTTCTATTGTAAATTTCTTGAGAGCGGGGAACCCCGGAGTGCAATCCATCAAAACTTTACAGTTATCCAACAAAATATTAGGAGTTATAAGAAAAATATTGATGGATTTGGCATATTATTGCAAAGCCTCAATTATCGTTTTTTATGTACTAGTAGTTCTGTGAACAGTAGTTCTCACGCAGTATTCTCATCCACAAGTACCTGATTGAAACTATAGACCTTATGGAAATACAGCAATAGACTGGCTTCTCCACACATCTGTGTAATCACTTGTCAGCTGGTTTATTATGAATAATTCTATAGTCTGATTTTACTTTCCTTGCCCTATTACCATAGGTAAGGAAAGTATTGCTTTCCGAAAAAAATTAAGGTACCCCAATTTCTGAATTTCTATACGTTCCAAGGTCCTCTGAGTCCAAAAAAGTGGTTTTTGGGTATTTGTCTGTATATGTGTGTGTGTGTGTGTGTGTGTGTGTGTGTATATGAGTGTATGTTCGTCTGTGTACACGATATCTCATCTCCCCTTCAACGGAATGACTTGAAATTTGGAACTTAAGGTCTTTACAATATAAGGATCCGACACGGACAATTTCGATCAAATGCAATTAAATATGGCGGATGAAATGGAGAAAATGTTGTCAAAAATAGGGTTTTTCGCGATTTTCTCAAAAACGGCTCCAACAATTTTGATTAAATTCATACCTAAAATAGTTATTGATAAGCTCTATCAACTGCCATAAATCCCATACCTGTAAAAATTTCAGGAGTTCCGCCCCATCTATGCAAAGTTTGATTTTAGATTCTCAATTACAAGGCTTCAGATACAATTTAAAGAAAATTCAGTGGAATAGATTGAGCATGAAAATCTCTACAATTAATGTTCAGTAACATTTTCACCTAAAATTGAAAATAAGCTCGAAATTCGAGAAAATGTGATTATCCAATTGCAAACTGTTGGCAACTGTTGATTCTATTAAATGATTCACTATGAAGAGATAGCAGACCTCGTGTGTCTCCAGCGTTATTGCCCTGTAACCAGCTGTTTCAAATCTTTGAATAGTAGACTTGAGATGCGCGGGAACGCTAGCGTCAGGTGATCAAATTTCATAACTGCAAGGAAAGTTGTGTGAGTGCGCACACCAGATTTTTTACTCTAATATTGGCGTATGAAGGAGGCTCAGTTTTCCTTTATATTATCCTTGAAATGCAAAATTTCCAAAAACCTTGTATATACGTCGACGCGCGATTAAAAAAGGAACATACGTGTCAAATTTCATGAAAGTCTATTACCGCGTTTCGCCGTAAATGCGCAACATATAAACATTAATCACTTGTATCTTAGACCTCACTTCGCTCGGTCAATAATTCTAACTGAAGCTTGGTTGGGTGATGAGAGTGATTTGATGGAAATCCCAGGCTATAGTTCATTCAGATCATTCAATAATATCAATCAAAGCGAAGGAGTAGTAGTATATATAGATAGTGAAATATCTTCTGCTTGTCGGGAGCTTCAATTAGGCGGTATTGCAACTTGTCTCTCCCTTACCTTCGACTGAACCGGGGTGCCATGTGAACTATTAGCCTGCTATCGTGGTCCCAATTCTAGTCTTGGCATTTTCATTTGCAAACTTGTCTCTCCCTTACCTTCGACTGAACCGGGGTGCCATGTGAACTATTAGCCTGCTATCGTGGTCCCAATTCTAGTCTTGGCATTTTCATTGACTCCATTGATTCGTATTAAAACAAGCAGAGGAATACGAATAATGATAAGTGTATAAAAATTCTTGCTGGTGATATGAATTGTAACGTTTTAAGTGTCACTCCTCAATCAATAGAAGAGAGGTTTGTAGATGTGCTGAACGATGCAGGTCTCGTTTGCTGTGTTGACAATGTAACCAGGTCAGCTAGCAACACCTGCATTGATCACTATTTTATCAAGCTGCCACCCTTATTTGAGGTGACATCAGTAGTAATTCAAACCTCAATCACCGATCACTATACCGTTTGCATGAAATTTTCTACACCTGAACCTATCCCATCTCATAACGAAGCTGAATATTACGTGAAAACTGATTGGGAAGGTGTGAAAGATTGTTGTCTTGCCAAAACTGGAACCATGTCATCAATGAAAAAAATCTGGTGTGGCTCACTCACACAACATTTTTGCCATTTTAGCCGCCATCTTGAATTGCATTTGATCGAAATTGCTCGTGTCGGATCCTTATAGTGAAAGGACCTCAAGTTCCAAATTTCAAGTCATTCCGTTAATTGGGAGATGAGATATCGTGTACACAGACGCACATACACTCATACACACACAAACACACACACACACACACACACACACACACAACACACACACACACACACACACACACACACACCACACACACACACACAACACACACACACACACAACACACACACACACACACACACACACACACACTCAGGGGACCTTGAAACGTATAGAAATTTAGAAATTGGGGTACCTTAATTTTTTTCGGAAAGCAATACCTTCCTTACCTATGGTAATAGGGCAAGGAAAGTAAAAATATCAATCAGGCTACTAATTCATTTATACAAACAATTCAGGAGATAATCTGTGAAAAGTCATCAAAAATAAAAATTTCAGCGAAAAACACAAAAATGAAACCATGGATCACTAGCGCCCTCATTAACAAAATTTAAAGGAGACTCATTAGACAACCTTACAATATTGCATTGAAATAAGAATTTATCCGTTTCAGAAATATATTACATTCCGCTATTTAAAAAGCCAAATATAATTATTATAGGAGTAAGGTTGAAGAAGTATCTAATAACCCTCAAAAGTTCTGGGCTGTAGTACAAGAAATTGCTGGGAAAGCCAAAGGCGCGAAATCATATCCAATCACTGCATTTTCTAGAGATAGTGAAACAACCATACAAAAAAATAACAATGTTATTTTAAAAAATTCAATAAATATTTTACCTCAGTTGGATCCTCACTAGCCACATCAATGAGCCCAATTGGAGAACCGGAAATTAATGATAATGATTATGGAGTTGATTCAATATTTGAGCAAGGTACACCTAACACTATAATTATGTTATCACCTATAATCCACCTACTGTTATCTGAATCTTATTTTTGTGATTTTAATCATATTGTAATTTATAGTAAATATAATACCATATAACTACTGAATAATACTGCTTGCTGGAATTATCCCCCAATCTCAGACGCATAGTCCTACTGGGCGAATTCCACTCAATCAATAGGTTCTTTGTACTGTTTTTGTAAAAATGTGATTCTTATTTTGTTGAATATCAAAAAATATAATTATGTACATGTATTGTATGCCAAGTGGAAATAAACGAATTGAATTGAATATATAAACTATAAAAATATAATAATATTAGCTATATAAATATTATGACCTGTTTTTATTCCTGCTCTCAATTTTCGCAATACGTCTTCAAATGTCAGATTTGATAATATTATTTGAATTTTTTTTATTAGAACTGTGGAGAATACATCATACACTTGTGTTATATGGGGAATATTGAGAGGCTTGTATTGTAGTTTTTTTGTGCCTTTCTTTCAGGTTGTTGAACTGATCAAAATTGGACTAAATTTTTCCAATATGAACTCACGTGAACCTTGTTCTTGATAATTGAATAATTTATTCATGCACAAAGTAAGCACCTAAATTTTGTGTTGCCATAAAAGATTTGCTAACTTGCTTCTTATCCATCCAAATTATTGTAGTCTTCTAGCATTTCCATAGTACTGGCTTGAATTTCGTAATGAAATTAATGCAAACGTATTTAGAAATGTATTTGAACCGTGCGACCCCACGACGTTTCAACCTGAAAGTAGGCCGGGCGCTCCACGTGTTTTCTTGCAAATCGGAAAATTTGAGTGGAAGAGCGGCCGTTCGAAACGAGTCGTCACCGCGAGAAGATGTAGTCATAGAACTTGTCTCGACCTCTAAACTATGCTTCGGCCTATTTAGAGGGAAAATATTATTATTTTTATTTTGTAGTATGAATTAAAAGTATGTAGTTTGAAAAATAGTAATGTAGTTAAAATGTAAACGTGAGTGATTGTGAGTGCCGATTTATTTGTTAAATTTTCAATTCCATGGTGAGTGCCAAAATTATTTTATTCAGCTCGAATAGATTGACCAGATAAATTGACCAAGGCTCTAAATTTATTGTAGAGTGAGTTAGCAAATTCTTGTCTAAATATCAAATTCTTATCTAAATATTCATAAATATTGAATTGTTTGAATGCAACTAATGAATTAATGTCAGTAGCTATTCTTCAAAATCTTTTATTTCACGTTCCTGGCTCGTGATAAGTAACTTATTTGTTGCTAAAACAGGTGTTGTTAAACAATAGTGAAGATCTTTGAATTTGCATGAACGAATCCATATAAAGCTCCCAACCGTGGATTGAAATAATTTTAACAGTAGAGTGGAGATTTTAAATCAGTTATTAAATACCTCCATCCGTTACACTTGTACGTGCAACCGATCTACTCTTATAATACTGATTTGAGTCAATGTTTCCTCAATGCCTAACTAACAAGTTTTATACTTGTCGATACATGATTCATAATTAGATAAAAATTATTCTCACTTTACGACATTTTTGTCACTTTCTTCTCTATCTCCTCTCATTTCTTCTAGTCTCATATGTCTTATGCTATCCCCGCGTTTTTACTTTTATAATTTTTCCGCCATATCTGACCAACTCTTCTACACGGAATGAAATTTCACCGTCTCCTCATTTCCCCGTGTCCATCTTTTCTCTCGGTTTATGTACACCCTGTCTCATCGTATTATTGTCTCTCGCTCTTAAAATCTTCTATTACAAAGCAGAGTCTAGTTAAGTCGTGAAGCATTTGAGTGGGTGTGCAGTGGAGTAGCGAAGCACTGCAGAGCATTCGCTTGGAAGATTCCGGACCAAGACATAATGCTATTTGGGAGACTGCAAAGCTTCTGATTATTTCTAAAAGCTTTCAAAACAGTATTATTGAACAGCTTCCAATTTGCTGCGCGCTCCGCTCAAGTGTATCCCCAGCCCCAGTAGCCACCACTATTGTTTTATGGCTTTTTAAACACAAGCGCACTCTTGTATTCAATATAATATTAACCATTTCATCAAGCTCATCATAATGGTAGTACAGTAGGTTTACTTCCAATGGCATCCCGTAAAATTCCTCAACACTTCATATGAAACCTTGATTTTAGGAGCTTCAAGTCTTCTCTTGTTCGTAGTACATTTTTTATGAGCTTGTTTCTGAATGTATTTGGCTAAATACTCTGGCAAAAAGCTTAATATATTAAGTCGATTGTAGAGGGAAAATATTTGGATTTTTCTTCCACAAATCAATTCAAACTAATAGAATCTGAATACTCGTATCGAACTGTCAGTCATGAACGTAAGCAATCAATATTGTTATCATCAGAACCAGAAATCAGAATGATCACTTTTGTTGACTACGGTAATCAGCAATTTGACAGCACTTCAATTCATTCACCATCGTTTCTTATTCAATCGTCTTGATATCATTCATATGCAGAGAACGTAAATTTTTATTGAGTGTAGAGTTTATCCTCCATTGTAGCAAATGTGTATCATTGTTATGCAAAATTAGATTTTTTAAAAATAAATGAATTACATGAAATGAAATTTTAAATATCAAGAGATTGATGCCAATTGGAAGTTTCACAGTAAATCATTCAATAGATGATTATCATTCGATCATTCGATGATCATTAAATATATAATTATTATTTTCGAAACAATAATTTATTATTATTTGATGGGATACAGTTATACATTCTTGATCATTCTCCAATCTCATATAATTTTTTTTTTGTAAAATTTATTTTGGGAATTGGAGATGCAGTAATTGGTGTGTTGACTGGTGCAATATTAAGCATTTCCTTTCATGAGAAATATTTTGTGCGGTATCTCCTCATTCTTCACTGGGTTGTTTATAGTATTCTTGATACTAGCACAGAGTAGAAGACAAAATCGGGCTGAATAACTGGTCCATAAAATAGAAGCGTATCGCTTGGGAGTGTAAAGAACAACGGCTTGTTTACAATAGAATGAATTTTTAACTTCTCTTTGCAGATCGATACTACTAGCAGTGCCATAAAAACAAACTTTACGGCTCGTTGGAAATTTAGTGATCCATTCATAACTGAAATGATGCTTTCACTCAGATACGATCATGAAAAGCTGGTTGTGGCTCGCGAGTGTCACTATACAAAACTGATATTTTTCTTCCTTCTATGATGGTCTCCATTCATAATGGTTGTTTCATTCATGCCAAACTACTTGAGTACTACCAGAAACTATCTCTTGAAAGAGATCAGTGAACTTTTTGATCTATTGTGAGGGGGAAGATATCACTGGGAGAATTTATTCATCTTACAATTTAATCAACGAGACAAACGAGAACCAAATATATTTCATTTTGATGTTGCTTTCGAGTTATCCTTTTTTACGAATTATTGAATCTTCTTTAATATTGTATTATCAATTAACTTTCCTTCGTTATAGTTCTTCTTCAGCAAGCTGAAGAGTAAATTTTCAAATGTATGACTCGCCCCTGAACGTCTATTGAATTTTTTTTCCAATTTATTAAAAACACACGAAACAAGACAAAACAAAATAACAAAGAATTACAAACCATGGGCTTTGTGGTTGGGTGTGTTGGAGAAGAGAAAAAAAGAGAGGGAGATACCTAGCTAACTATGGTTTCCCATGTTATAGGCAGGCAAAGAAGAGAAGAGAGAAGTGATGAGGAAAAAAGGGAAGGGAGAAATGGAGGGAAGGAAGAAAACAGAGGAATAGGTACGCAAAATGAAGGTAAGCGAGTCCACTAAAAAATGAGAAAAAACTAATGAAAAAACAATGCTGGAGCAGAAATCTCGAGTCATATATATAAATGGAAAAAGAAATTACTGTATGTCCAGTTTTTAATATTAAGTTTAATTTTTCCGCTGATCTTATTGTCCATGAGAAAGTGATTTCTAATGAGATTTATTCCATAGTACCTATGTAAATTAACTGCCTCCTTATACGTCCAATATTAGTGTTATAGGTTAGATATCTGTTAGCAGAGGCCCTTAGACTATAATAATCAAGTTTAGAGTTTAATGTGAGAGGAAAATCGAATCTATATTTTATTAAGTACTCAATTACGGTTTTCATGTATAATTGACGTATAGACATGTCCTCAAAATCACTAAAAACCATATCCGTTGGATAGAACCTGGGTTTGCTTAATATAGTTTTAATTATCAGTTTTTGTGCTACAAATAATTCAGCAATAATATGATAGTTGAAACGGCCTCCCCAAACAACTATGCCATACTGCAGAATTGACTTGACTGGAGCATGATACATCATTTTCAGGTGGTTCTCATTAGGAATTCTGTTAACTTGGTAAAATTAAAAAGATAAATATCTCATTTTTCTACATGTATTTGATATGAACATCCCATTTAAGGTTTTCATCAATTATGATTCTCAAGTACTTAGTATTATTGACATTTTTAATGGTGGGACAATCACAATTACCCAAGTTTAAATTGCACTGAGAATGGATTCTCAAATCTTGATTTTTGTTAGGCTGCCCTACTCTATTTGCAGAGAAAGTTATGTAATTAGTTTTATCAATATTTAAACTTGAGGTTTTCTTATCTAACCACTTCTTAATTAAAAGCTTATTATTTTCAGCTATGGTATGAACTTCATTCCATGAATTACAGTGAAAAATAGCTGCAGTATCATCTGCAAAGGATATCACAGTTGAGTTTAGAAGTCTTAAATTTAAAAAGTCATTTACATAGAGAAGACCATAAGAAGTTAAGCTAGTTACACTAGATTGATCATCTATGGTTAGGGACTGGGTTCTATTATTCAGATAGCTTTTAACAATTTGAGCGAGACTCCTCTGAAACCTATGATGCCTTCAGATATCCAGGGCTTCAGGGGACGAAGTCTGTTAGGTATCTCTTTTACCTTCTTGCATTGATTGATGAGACTGGTCAAACGATCGACAAATTCATCCATAATAGTGTCAATGCTTCCATTCACGGTATAGATTTCTTTCCAATCTTCATTCCTTATGCGTACCAATAGTGCATGATAGTTGGTTCTAGTTAATGTGTTTATCAATACGTTTCTATTATCCTTATTGATAGGAACCTTCACAAAGTTCATGGTGTGAAAACACCCTTTGCTGACTCAAATTCCACAACAACTTCATGTCGGCTACGAATAAATATGCACAGAGTAGAAATTGAACTACCCTCCACCCGCATCACAACCTTACTTTTGTCTCGCTCTGTTATAAATAATACTCATATAATTTTATCTCGAAACTTTTCGTATGTTGTGTGTGCGTACATTAATTGCTGTACATATTTGAGTACGTGTCTCTGCATACATCTGCTAGTATGTGAATGTAAGCGAGTCTTCATCTACTAGTACAAAGAACAAACTTGTAGCTGCTTGATGAGAGTGTATTCTTAAAGTGATTTACACCTCATAAGTTTCTTGCAGTTGAGGTTCTTATTGTTACAATATCTGCAATCTTATCCAGATAAATTATGATCTATTGTTTGCGATTCTCTCAAGAATTACTGTATAATCATTGTTATTTTTAGTCATTTTCCATTCTAATTGTGTTTCTATAAATTGATGAATAGGCGTCGAAAATGTTTCATTCTTTATCGCTGAACTTCGACCAGAGATCACAAAAACGGCATACATCATGAAGAATTCAAAGAAGAAGATGAAAACCAATGACCTGATGATTTTGAAAGCTGACAAAGGATGTACTACAGTAATAATGGATAAGGACGAATATCTAAGTAAGGTAAACCATTTCATTGCATATACCAATTTTATTGAGATCAACTCCAATCCCACCACCAAAATCAATAGCTTGATTAGAAATAAGTTGACCACCACTACCAAATTATTTAACAAGAAAGAAACTAAGTATCTAACAGTTATGAATCCATATCCACCTAGACTTTTCGGTCAACCTAAATTACACAAAACTAATGTTCCTATAAGACCAGTGGTATCTTTTGTTAATTCCCCCTGCTCTAAATTAGCTCACAAACTGAATAGCACCTTTCGGTCATTAACAGGTTTTCAACCAAAGTTTAGTATTAAAAATTCATTGGAGTTGGTCAACAATATAAGGCATATTCCTGTTCTATCATCTTATAAACTTGTGTCATTTGATGTTACTAATATTTATTCACTAACATTCCGGTGGGAGAAAGTCTTGAAAGAGCTTAGGAAGTAATGAAAGCCTCTATAAATGATCATACACTCAGAGAAGAACTGATAGGATTGATGAAGTTATGCACTCAGCATAATTATTTCAAATTTAACAATAGATTTTTTGAACAAAGAGAGGGGTTGGCAATGGGGTCACCCCTCTCACCACTCCTAGCTGAATTATTTATGGATAAGTTAGAAAGAGGAATCATTGAAAATAATCATTTCAAAGATAAAATTGTTCACTCTTATCTAACCAAAAGTGACGTAACAGATGAGAAAAATGAAAAAGTTACAAAATTATCATTTAGATGTAAAACAATTGAAGAGATGGACTTAAGTAAAATAATAGATTCGATAAAACCAAAATGGTCAGCCGGCTATGATGACATACCAATAAAAATAATGAAGGATGCTAAGTCATCACTCATCAAACCTCTTTTGCACGTAATCAATGCCTCAATTATAACTGGAGTGTACCCAAACGAATTAAAGATATCAAAAGTAATACCAGCATATAAGAAAGGAGATCCATCTGACCCTCTCAACTACAGACCTTTGGACATCCAACCTGCCCTATCTAAAATATTTGAAAAGTGTGTACTAGTTCAGTTAATTGATTATTTTGAAACTAATGGATAGTATAATATAATACTTGACAAAGAACAATATGGCTATAGAAAAAACAGGTCAACCATTACTGCTTTGATAGAGTTCATAGAAAACATTTTAGAAAACTTAGATGAGGGATTAATACTGTGGGAGCATTCCTGGATCTAACCAAAGCATTTGACAGTGTGAATCATAAATTATTATTAAATAAACTTCAAAATTACGGAATTAGAGGTAAAGAGCTTAGCTGGATCAAGTCATATCTAGAAGGACGGCAACAGTATGTAAATATAAAGTATACAAGCAATAAAAATCAGTACAATATTGGATCAAACTTAAAATGTAATAACTATTCTGTACCACAAGGATCGGTGTTAGGTCCATTTTTGTTTCTGTGCTACTTAGGGGGGTTGCCTAAATACATGTGCGATTTAGTTGAAAATAGTAAATTATGCTTATACGCTGACGATATAAGTCTGTGCATTGCTGATAAGGACTGGAACACAACAGAAATTAAATGTAACAATTCTATATCATTAACTAAAAAGTACCTAAATCACAGTCATCTGCTACTTAATGATAACAAAACAAAGTTCCTCCATTTTACTTGTAGAAATTCAGAGGTAAAACAACTTAATTCCGTAGATAATAAGAAAGAAATTAATTTTTTAGGCCTACATATTGAAAACACACTTGTGCATACACACTGTGCATTGCTGATAAGGACTAGAACACAACAGAAATTAAATGTAACAATTCTATATCATTAACTAAAAAGTACCTAAATCACAGTCATCTGCTACTTAATGATAACAAAACAAAGTTCCTCCATTTTACTTGTAGAAATTCAGAGGTAAAACAACTTAATTCCGTAGATAATAAGAAAGAAATTAAATTTTCAGGCCTATATCTTGAAAACACACTTAGTTGGTCCGTTCACATTCAAAAAATATGTAAAAAATTAAGCTCAGGAATTTTCGCGCTGAGACGACTAGCAAAAATTTCCAACTTAGAAACGTTAAAAGCAGTGTACTTTGCAATGATCCACTCCCACATTTCATATGGAATTGAAATATATGGAGGAACAAGCATCTCAAACTTAAATAAAATACTCCTATTACAAAAAGAAGCAATAAGAATAATTCTAAATCTTGATAGAGAGCAATCATGCAAGCCATTCTTCAGTAAGTTAAAGTTCATGACGGTGTACAGCCTATACATTTATAGGACAATATTATATATAAAAACTAACGAATCTAGATTCCCACGGCAAGTAGATATACATAATTACGACACAAGAAATAAAAATAATTTTACAATAAAGAAACACAATAAGGACCTGATAGATCAAAATTTAAGGAATTGCTGAGAGCATATTTGATGGATTTAGCATGCTACAGTATAAACGAGTTTACTGTAAAAAAATGAATTTTATACAGTCACTAATTTCTCTTTAGCTTTAAGTTAGTTTTAGTTTTTGACTTTTTCATGTACATTTCCATGTATGTTTTGGAAAGAAATAAATGATTGATTGATTGATGATTGACTGGTTTCGATATGTTGATGATATTATTTGCTTATGGAAAGGGAGTAACAGACAACTAGACAATTTTCTTTCCTACCTGAATGGATTAAATCAAAGTATAAAATTCACTGTAGAGGTAGAACAGGATTGTGTATTGAATTTTCTAGATTTAAGAATAGATCATAGCACTGGTTTCCACAAGTTTTCTATTTTCAGAAAATCAACCCATACTGATGTTATCATTCCTCTTCATTCTTGTCATCCTATTTCTCACAAACTTGCTGCTTTCAATAGCATGGTCTATAGAGCACTAACAATACCTATGAGCCATCATGATTTTGATATTGAGATCACTAAAATTAAACAGATAGCTGTCACAAATGGGTATGAAGAAAGTATGGTGGACAGATTATTGAGTAAAATTAATAGACAAATTTCAATCAATTCTAGCTTTGTAGGCTCAAACTGTGAAGAGAAGACTTGGATAACAATCACATATTTAGGCCTTGTATCTGATAAGATAGGTAGGGAATTGAAGAGGAATGGATTTCATGTTGCTTTTAAGACAAAACCGATTTTAAATAGTCTATTTAGCTGGAATAAAGACAAAATTGATATTTGGGATAAAAGTGGGGTGTCAAACTTAAATGTGATGATTGTAATGCTTGTTATGTGGGTCAGACTGGTAGAAGTTTCAAAAGTAGAATTAAAGAACACTTCAGAGATTGGAATAAACAAAATGGGGAATCTAACTTTGCAGAACATTTGATAACAAATAATCACAAGTTCACAGTTAAGGAGAATGTTGAGTTTCTGCATGTTAATAACAAAGGCAGATCTTTGAATATTCTAGAGGCTTTAGAAATAACCAGAGAAATTAAGGAAAATTCCTAGTATAGTTTAAATGACCAGATTCATTTCAACCAATACAACACTACGAATGTAGTTTTATCATAAAATATTGTAAGCATACATTAGTCAATAGTTTTACCATTTACATATTTGTTTTATTATCTTTCACACTTGTTTTCTTGGTTCTTATTTTGTACTAAAAGTAAATTTTATTATCATGGCGATTCTGTTGCTCAAGCCGCCATTTTGTCACACCGTTGAGGGGGAGGAGACTGTCTAGCTAGGCCAATGGCAGGCGTTCATGCCCTCGACCAATAGCAGTACTCGCCTACTAGTATAAATTCTGTTGCTCTTGTATTTAGTTCTGGTTTATCAGAGATTGACAATGGTGTAATAACCGAAACCGGTCTTTCTAATTATCAATAAATCAGTGGTTTTTTGACAATTTCTTAGCCTTTTTCATTCAATATGAATAATTACCACAATATCAACTTCTCAACTACACAAAAAAAAGATAGTAAGATAATATGATGTATTCTTGATGGATTTTCCTAACTATCCGATTTACTGAGGAACATTAGTAAGCGCATTTAGCCTATAATTCAAATTGTTAATACATATTATTGTTCTCATCACACTTATCTCAAATATTAATTATAAATTGATCAATCCTATTATATTAAGCGAGCAATTTCTGTATATCTGTTTATATTATTATATCTGGTTATCTGGTAATATGGTTATTTATGCTCAACGGATCTCGAAAACGGCTCTAACGATTTTCAAGAAATTTGGAATATTGTAGGTTTATGATATAAAAATTCGATTGCACTAGGTCTCATCCCTGGGAAAACTCGCTGAAGGACATGAAAAGGATAATTCATTCTCGGAAAAACAGATGATAATTTCGTCGTCTGTCGATAACAGAAGATGCGTGTGCCTGTGTGTGAGATCAGCTGTGTAATCAATTAGCTTACTGTATCTCGCGAGAAATCTAGAAATTTCAAGTGACTCGATCAAAATAATCTGATTTGTTGACATGAGATGGTATATATCATAATATTCAAAGTTAATCATTATTTTACAGTTCTAAGTGATTAGTGAGTGTTATTTTGTTATTCAATTTGGTATGTAAAAATTTAAATTAGAACTTTTATGTTTTCAAATATTTGGACTGAAAATTTTATCTGAATTCAAGTGTATGGAACATAACCTACTTTTTGGAATATTTATAGTGTATAAATCCATATTCGGGGAAGAAACAGTTTGGGCTGTGCCTGCTGGTCCTCCCCATTTATTTTAAAGAATTGAGTTATGTTTATCAATAAATAAATAACGAGCTCGGTGCCCCGATATTCATGATAATATGAGAGAACATATTTATTTCTGTTATTGTTCAATGGATTTGATGAATTCAATCTATCGATTAGATAGATTGGATTCGATTACTCTCAATGAAGAGATTATGGTAGCTGGATTATTGTTTGAACGAGGATAACTGATATCATTGAGCATTGATTAGAGTGGATTGGGGAAGTATTTGAATTTGGTGAGCTGATATGTGGATGGAAGGACTGCCATCTAATTGATGAGCTCTCCCATTCATCATGCTGAGTTCCAAGTAGGAATATTATGAGAGATGGCCACTGGTCCTAACATACGGAGGAGCTAACATCCTATGTAGGTCCTAACATCCTACATAAGGTAGGAGCTATTCACGTGCCATCCTGCATAATTACAGAGCGCATGCTCAAACGCATTTCATGAGCATGGCAGGCGCACTTGGCACCGGTGGATAGGACTTCAACAGTTTGGTCCAAGTTCCCACTCGGAATGTGAATACTGATTCATTTCAAAATTCAACTCCAATGAAGATGGAATAAATAGGTTTTTTTGCTACTTGCAGAAATCAAATCCAACATTGTGAAAGAATGTTAACACCGATGAGAATAGTGTTTGCAAACAATAGAATGAGAAAGTGAGTGTTCAAACATCATTCATATCTGGAGTATTGAATTTTTTATTACTGATTGATGCTCTCCCCCACACAATATACCGACTAGAATTAATTTTTTTTCTATTCTTTTCCTATAATAATATTGATTCTTCGATGAATGCATTGACCCATTAGGTAAAAGAAGCTGTAGATTCAATGAAAAAAGAATATTAGAATCTTCTTTATAAAATAATATTATGGTACCCTTTATTGAAATTATTAGAAAATAATAGATTAGAAACACAAATGAAAACTAGTAGTTTCGATGTTCCACATCATCTTCAGGTTTTAAAAATGCATTTCAAATGAACGTTTTATTTTGTGGAAGATCGAAACTAGTAGTTATCCTTTGCGTTTTTAATCTATTATTTTATGTCAATTTCATAAAAAAGTACTATAGTATTATTTTATAATAATAAAATAAAAGATTTGCAGCATTTATTTAGGATTTTCGTTAAATAATAATTATATATTATTTTATAATAATAAGCTTGATGCCAAGCTTTTTATATCAGTATCTTACCGTTTCTGTAAAAATACAGATATAATCAGCTGATTAAAAGTGAATTGTGAAAAGTGATATTGCTCATATTCGCGGCGCGTAAGCACCTTTAGAGTTACAGATTTTTGATTATGATCCCGAATTCATTAGTACTTTAAATATGTTTTCATCAATTTTATTACTAAAGATGCCAGTGGGTGATTATAATTCTTATTGCCCTAGAATTGGAATAATTCTAATTACCCTATATCATTCAATTTTCAATACAGTAATTATTACCTTATAATGATTCTTATGTGATCAAAGTAATCTCGTTGATGAATGAAGATTTTCCGACAAACTCAACATCATAAACCAGTAAAAATCAACCTATGAAGCAAATCAATGGAAATAACGAACTGAACCAAAAGCTGGTTTGAACAATTCGGAAATTCGCAGTCTGAGAAATCATTCAAATTCATCCACCAACGATTAGAATGTTGCTATGTAATGCAATGATCTGAACTTGAAAAGATTGAAACCTGAATCAGACGATTGTTGGAGTTGGAGGTGAACAAACCTCAGAGATGAACAAATGATTGAGAAAAGGATGGAGAATGGTGATGAGTGAGTTGGAAGGGGAAGTGGGAAACGTGTCACAATGTTAGGGCGTAGATCGCAGAATATCGCTGCCATCTGTCAGCATAGAGAGGGAAGTTAATCTTCGGAAAAGAGGCTCCCTCACGAAAAGTCAACAGAAAGGTGAGTGGGAGGGGTGCCAGATCAATGGAATGAACGAGTGAAGGAAACAAAGTATGGCTGTGTGATTCGCCTAACCTGCTTTGATCACTCAGGGTGCTCTTCCACTCCACACTTTCCTCCTTCTCCTTCTTACTCTTCCTTCCTCCTCCCACCCACAATCGGCTCTCGTGTGTCATTCGAGAGCTGAACAAATAAAAGGGCGCGTGACTGATATCTCTGCGCGCGTGCATGGCAAAGAAAGTGCTACAAAGGGCAATGCAGGAGGAAAAATAGTTTGAGAGAGTTCAAGTGTGGAAAAATAAGTGGATGAATGAGGAGATACAAATAATACGATTATGCAAGTTTGAAGGGTCGTCCAAAATCGCCAAAAATACTTAGGTATACTTAGATAGGCCTACGTTCATGTCATATTCATGCAATTTCTGAACTCCATTTGATCAGTTTAATTTTTTGAAAAGCACAGGTTCATATAATTCAAAAAAAAATTATTATAAAGTTTCACTCCTCAATTGTGAATAGAAAAGTATTGAAGTTATTTTGGGATTGGTAGGAAGTATGAACCAAATTACATTGTTTACTCAGATATTCTATTGTGAGTCTCAGTGAACGTCTTTCTTAGAATTTATACTGCATACTCAATTATCGTGCATTTGTTACAGGTTTGTTGATTGACAAAGGGTTCTCATTGGTGGCTCCATTTATCTTCACAGTAAGTCAGTGATTCTCAAAGTGTGGGGCGCGACCCCCAAGGGGGGCGCGATGAATGCTCATGGGGAGGCAAAGCTTCGTTGGAAAAAAATTAATTTTCTTCTAAAATAATTACGATAAGCAATCTTTCTACTTTTAAAATTACAAGTGTGTAATTTTTACTCAACAAAATATTTATATCAACCTTATTGTCAAACATTTAATTATTTCAAGTTTATCATCAGTAAAACTATGTGCATTTGCATCAACAGTGGTTTGATGAGTCTCACGGTAGCATGGCTAGTTGTTGTTTTAGTGGCTCCAATACCACGAAGTAGATATTGACCGATCACATCCTACTGAGTAGAGATAATCATTGGTGTGTTTGGTGTTTGAGTTCTAATTTTTCTGTTCCATTTACTGCATCGATTAAGTCCTGGAACTTAATGGTCGAAAACTATAGAACAGTTAAAAGTGAAGCACCTGAATTTCCGGATTAGATTTTGTTCTATCAAATCAGTTCCCATCTTCAATATGTAATATAGATCAGTAAAATGGAACATAATAGATTTGAATGATTATGAAAATTATGGTCCCAAATTACAATGAGCAATAAGTTTAAAGTTAGTATTAGTGAACAGATTGCAAAATTTGGAATATTGAATGTTCTATACTGATAGACAATGATAAATAAATGATGAACTACGTATCAAGCCATTAGCAATGCATTGTTATATTGAACGATGTACAAATTAATCAAATTAGAGCGTGTGACGTTGGATAGTGGCCATGTAATAGTGGGAATGGGGGGGGGCCTGTGCGCTCATCTTGTTAATCAGGAGACCAGCTTGTTATTATTGGGTTTGGGCTTTAGAGTTCAATAATAACAGGCAGCCGTTATGTGCGAGTTGAAACTACGTGATAGTTGTTATAATCTTCTGTTTAACAGGATAGGACATTGTCGCCTATGTATCGGGTGGAAGTGATGGGGGGGGGGGTGAAGATGGTGAATTTGTGGCCCGCAAACGAAACAGGCAAACTTGAGAGATGGTTGGAGCGCGTGCGTGCGTAAGAGACCGTGTTTACGTTCCCGTAAATTGTACCGTCAAATTGATTTATCACTGAAACTGGGAGCTAAATCCTTAAACGCGAATACCACTGTCGGCTCATTCTATATAGGGGTATACATCAAAACCCACACACACACATGCACGCGCGCGCGCTCTGTGTTTAACTGAGTGTGAACACATAGTATCCGGTATCATTAGACGGGCACCTGGCGATTTGGGACCCCTTGACGAGGGGCGAAGAGAGTATCACTGAGAAAAGGGGAATTTGTAGTTGTGGAATTGTGGGTTTGGGTGGGGGTGCGGTGCCTAATGCGAGCATAGGTGCCGACTGAACCTCGCAGGGCAGGGAGCGGTACCTGCCTATGTGTATTCTAAGTATGCGGAAAAGGAATGGGCCCGGCAAAGAAATGAATAGCTTAGTGCCTGTTGATGCAAACTGTGATATTGCCTTGCAAAAGGTGCAAAAGTCTGGTGGAAGAATTGCAATGGTGATAAGATTTGTGGAGACACGTTGTATTGTTGATTGTGGGTTGTATTATTTCTATTCGAGACTCTTATGAAGTACGTCAAGTATTATTATTTCTGAAATGTTGAGTATTTTTCAAGTCGGTTATCATCAACTTTATTCTTAATTTGTTTCTTGTATTTTTTATAAATAGAATTAATATGTTAATATTTTCTATGATGCATTAAGAACTCATACAATACAATGTTGTCATCATAGTACTGAAATAACACATTTTTATTTTTCATTTAATGAATTTAATAAATTTATTCATTTAATGAATAACCAATGTTTTCGAAACTTACATTTGGATCAGAGTGGCTTTTTTCTTTGTTGCAGGTGAGCTGATCTCCATGGCTGTAATGGGTAATGTAAGATGTAGGTGTTAACAGAGATGAACGAGTATTGAACAAAGTACTTCTCTTTCCTCTGGTGTTAATTATTCAAGAGATATAATTATATATTATGTCAGTTATATTTACAACTGCGAACTTCAATGGCGAACTTCAATATTTGATCACAATTTCAATCACACTCCACCAAAATAGAACCCCAGTATTCGTTCTACTCTCGTCTTGCCATATCCATATGTGGATACAAATCCAACACATTTTCAATCCTTTGTCATGAGCTATGAATCAATGATCATTTTCTTTAAATGACATATTGAAAACAATGGTTCCTATCAAGCTCATTAGTAATTTAAGCTGTGACTTTTCATCAGAGTTGATTTATATCAATGAGTTTCCACTTCCACGAATTTAATAAACATGTCTCATACATTGCGTTCTATTCAATGTGATCGTGATGAATAATGATGAAATCATCGCCATTCCTTGAAAATTCCCAATCTATTACGATTAAACAGCAGGATTTTTAATCAAACGTTGCATTGCTTTTGTATTATAATGAGTCATGGCACTGCTAGGAGCTGTAACTTGTTCAAATGATAATCTTCCTCTCAAATAATTGACGTATCATTTTTATTATTCATCTGGTAAAAATCGAGCTTGTTATCAGTTTTTGATGAATCCTCCTGCACTTAATGCCATCGGCTATGTTGATTTCTCAACAGATACGAACTATATGAGCTGATATATACGAAAAGAAAGAGGTTATCATTTCTTCATCTCTCTTACCGTAAAGAAACCTGTACTAAGCTAATGAGTCAAAAAACAGTACAGTCAAATCAATTTCACCATTCAAGATTTCTAACAAACCTCGAATTTATAAAATTAATAATTTTAATTTATAATTCAAGATCATAGTTGACACAGTGCATCCTTGCTTCACAGTTGTATCCTTTTCAATAGTGTTTAAATTGCCAAATAAATCTTTTGACAAATTATCCAAGAGTCACTGTACGTGTTGTAATAGTGCTAATACTCACTTTAATCAATACAGTTCCTATTAATACTGAATTTGATTCACATGCCTCATACATTGCCTTGTTTTAATGTTATCGTGATGATTATTGACAAACAAGCCTTTTATTGTTCAATGAGTAGCTCGAAGTTCATCGATATTGATACTCTTCTGATTAAAACTTATGACCATTGTCAATTCTTCACTTATTACATTGTCCACTTACTACAATACTAATAACAATAGAAGTGAAGCTGTTGGAAGGTTGTCAAAGTGCGATAACAATGTTGTCTGGCTAGTAGTACAACTACTAACAGTTGTGGAAGTAAAGTTGCAGTGGGGTCTAGTTGGTCCGTCTGTCGTGGGCGGAAGGTGTTTGAGCATCACACTTAGCTAACTGCAGCGCCGCACGCACGCATTAGGGCGCACACAGCTTCATTACACGCTGACTCAAATTGCGAAGAGTTTGGGTGCATGACGGCATCACGCCAGGTGCAAACGGTCCACCAGACCGCCTCTCCACTCTCCATCTATCTACACGGACCCTCAGACCCCCACAAAAGCAGATGTCTGCCAGGGAAGCACATGCCGGCTCCCGCACATTGCATCCACCTTCAAAAATAATAAAATTATGATCGTCAGCTGCATGTCTTGTCATAAGAGCCAAATTGATGTTCAATTATTTTCTGTAATTGATTTAAAACATGTTTTGTGATAAGCAGTTAATTCTTGTTCAATAATTTTCTAATGTTGCTTGTATCGCTGATTCGTATCTACAGCAGTGAGCATAGAATGTAACATTCATTATAATATAGAATGTAACCATTGTATAGTATAGTATTGTATTGCATAGTCAATTGAATAGCTACATTTATAATGTTACAATTGAATGTTCAATTGTATAGAATGTTACATTCTATACTCACTGATTTTCAGTCGAGAAAAAATATTGGAGAGTTGAAATTCAGGTGACTATTACTCTCCAATCAAGGCCCCACTCTTGCCGTAATCAAAATTATAAGTAGATTTCCCATGAAATAATGCAATTTCATTACAGAGGATACAGAAATTTATTAGAAATATTCCTCGTGAATATCATCTACTCTGTCAAAGAATAAGTGGGAGAATTATCCGTGGAATTTTGGAATAAATAACAAAAATAATGTATTAAAAAGTATATGAATGTAAATTCGAATTCAATGTATACTGTGGCTGTTTATTGTTGTGTTGTATGAACCTTGTTTTTAATTTGCTGTTTTGACCGGCCTATATTCCAAGTGTAATGTTCTATTGAGGCTAATAAAGGTATTCTTTTCTATTATGCTTTGCTATGTTATGCTGGGCTAGGCTATGCTAGGCTACGCTATAAGATAGATCGTCATGTGGAATAGGTCATCATCATAGATTGGCTACCATAAGGGATTATAACTAAGGTTAGGTTCGTTTCATGCATGCTATGTTACAAACATGTTATTACGAGCAGTCTATTTGTCATGTTCATAGTTCATTAGTTGGTCATTTTCAATGGTGGTCGTAGACTGGAAGTCATAAAATAAAGCGTTTTTCACGCACTGTTTTAGAGCTAACGGGCACAGATTAATAACTCAGCTTCGTGTAGTTTGCGTAAGCGAAATTACGTTTTTGTTGAAATTGCACTCCACCATACGGTGAAGCATCAAAAGTTTTAAAAATATTGTTTCCTGTTTTTAATGATGGAATTTTACGTTCTTCCATAAGCTAGGTTCGCCTTGGGAAAAACATGAGGTCCATTACAATTTCAATGGATTTCAACATGTTGTTTCTTTGAGCAAAGTTTCAAGCACGAGAAATGATAAATAATATTCATATTATTTTTCGAACCTTTGTAGATCCACAGAGAACTGCTGTCCACGATTTATTGGCCCAAGTTAGACCTTGATATTCAATGAACTATTTTGCAAATTGTAGTATTGATTATTGTCAGTCGGGTATGGAAAACTTCAAGATATAGGAAAACATTCAAGTGAGTTCGCTGTAATGGGATAAACAAAAGTTTAGATTGATGAGATCTATCACAGATATATTTTAGTTGGTGAAAGGGGGGTGGTTAGGTTGTCAGATTAAAAATTTCTAAGATGTGGACATTTTCTCCACTTGAAGTCGATAATCAAGTACAAATCAATACTCATATTGCCATTATCTTCAAATGTTTAATTGATTTGTTAACAGATCCAATTAAATTCCTCGATTTTTGGCTGATGTGCTTTTGCCTAATACTGTGCCTCACTCGACTCGATTCGTGGATTATTAGATGAACTGCAAAATAATTCATGTTTCTAAAATTCTTGAAGTTTCAACAGTTTTCCTCATCAGAACAATGATACTAAATTATTCCCTCGAGAAACTTACCAGTGTGAACCATACCTGAATATGGAGAGATTTTAATAATAATTTGATTTCATGCAAAGAGGAATTACATTATATTCATATTATTTATTCCGTAAAATCTCTTTTCTGTTATTGCGAATATATCCTTCATTAAAGTGTATAAATTATATTCTATTTTTAACAGAATAAAAACTTCATTATGAAGTCTTTTTTCTAAAAAAAGTGTAATATCAGATTGTCTCTGCTTCAACCCGAACAAAACACAATTTAATAAGGGAATACAGGGCTACCTGAGCTTTATTACTTCTCCATTAGCTTGAAAGTTGTCTTCCGTGAATAATGAGGAAAACCTTTGTACAGACAGTATCATCCAGATATTGGAATTTCCTATGAGACAACTTGGTCTCCCAGATTGCATTCATCAATCTTTTATCATGAAGACTCCAAGGAAGATTAATTCTGAAATGAATTTCTTTTCTTACTCAAGAAAAAAATGTTCACTTTGCTTTGAGAAGCTTCCAGTGGATTCATTAGATTCTCTTCACAGAGTACTATCACTAACTTGAATAGCCTAAACTCTTCCTTACTCTGATAGTAGTTTCAATTCGGAATGTAATGTTAATTACATGAGATGACGAATATGCACTTTTCCCGCATTAATCTCATTGTAACCCAGATTTGAATCTTATCGAAAATGTTCGATAATGAGGTTAGGCATCTTGAAACTATTATCGCTGGTAGAACTCTCAATCATTAATATAATATTGAAACATGATTCTTATAGAGAAATTTTGATATTGTTGGATAATTATATAATATAGTGATTGTTGAATGTAAGTGTTGTAAATGGAACTTCTCTATGAATATTTAAATGATAATTATTACTATGCTGATTACCATGAACTTATAGAATAGAGGACGGTTTTCGATACACTTCATTCTTATGGAATATTCATTTAAAAACTACGTTGTTGATAGTTATTCTTATTTCCTTAAGATGATTGTTCAGAGGTGAATGATTGGAATCTGAGGAGTATGACAAAACATTGTGAATGATTATAATATTACATCCATTCACAAGTATTGTATATTCACGTGAATTTAGAGTACTCTGTCAGATCAAATCGTATGTGCGATCGATTCAGTTATTGGTTGTCATCGACTGTGATTTTTGTAATCAGAAAAAAAAATTGTTTGTGGAATTCTTTTTATTATTCTATGCTCATCTTCGGCTCTAGAACACTCCGATATTTCCACAAGCTGAGAGCTCTATCCGAGTGGGAAATATTTGGCGTCCGGAAAAGCTCGGGAGCACTCAGGAAGGCTGATGCCCAATTTCTTGGATGGCATTGGGAGTGGTCTGTAGAGTTTAATATCATTTTGCGCGTAAGAAGTAACCCAGAAGCTGTTTGAATGCCTTTTTTTCCCTTGAACAACTCCCCGTACAGTAAGTGCAATGCAGTTTGCAGGCAGAATACATTGATGCAGCAATATTATGTACGTATGCTAAGCTGAAGTAGCTATTACAAAACGAGCAGAAATCCCTAAAGAGCGTAACCTACTACCGCCAGTTCTCAGCCTACATCAGGCTCGCCTTGGAAAAACAAAAGGCTGAGTTGTATCACCAGAGACGTTTCTGCACATCCACAATACAAAATTCGCCTAGATCGAGCCAAGCCGTCCATTCTTATCTTCTCCAGAGATTCGAACCCAATTTTCTCAATTGGTAGTTAGTTATTCGAGGCCATAAGCTTAACGCTACCTCGTCTTCTCTTACGATGTAACATTTTTTCTGAGTTATCACTGTTCTATGCCCTAGGAGACCGACGTACATTCTCAATAAGTAAGAGCCTTATCATGTCGTGTACACAATCAATTCAGTAGGATCGTGCTCATAAATTTTTCTGTTCTCTATTCCTATTCCCTTTTTCATCCTCATAATGTATTTTCATTATATTTTCTATGTTGAGATGATACCGACTCTATTTCAATTTCTGGTTTATAATTATAAACATGGAGAAGGCTTGCATCAAATTACACGAAAAAGATTGATTAATTTATTCCCTATACAATCAATTTATCAATTTTTCTTAAATATAGAAAGGAATCATTAAACTATATAGTATACAATGCAATAATTATTGAATTACTCCACAAAATAGAACATCAGGGCACTACTTGAGCTTGGGGAAGGAGCCAGCTGAACTTCGGCTAGCAATGTATGATTAACCAATGTTAGATCAATCCATGTTCTATAACTGCAGCATCCCTTTCCTTGTGGCAACTACCTCTTCTCTTACTTTACAATATTATTATGATATATTACTATTAATATTGCTCTTTCAGTCTAGTGTTCCAATTCTTACATTTGTGAAGAAATAATTTCAGTTTTAATTTTATTATTGGAATTAATAATCGCTTCACTAGAACGACTCAAATTTATCTGTAGATACGTAAATGAGTCTACTTTATTCTTATTCCATCGTAATTGTTTATTCTGGTGAATTCTAATTACATATTCAACAGTCAATTGATCACATCGTGCTCTAGTGAGCTTGATGCTATAAGGTAAACTCGTGAACTTTTTCTTCATTCACTATATAGTATTGAGAAATAAATTGTAAAAGCAATTTCCGCGGAAATCGAATCCATCTCCGATGAATCAATACTTCCCTTGGCAAATATCAATCAAATTCTGCAGCTGAATTTAATCATTCCATGTTCTGTTTGTAATTGACTTTTCGAATACTATTATGTTGCTTCTTGCGGCAGAAACATTCCAACGATAAACTAATTTTTCCTAGTTCTGTGAGAGTACCCGTAATTGGAATCATGCAGTCTCAGATTAATTTCATCTACTCATAGATCACCAACACTTTCAATAGAAATTCTTGGATAGCCCAGGAATTCTAAGGCATTGACATCTATTGGTTTACAAAACCAGGTTGAAACTAATTTCCATGTTTTGAAAACACAAAATGATAGAAATTATTGGATAGAATTAAAGGATTGAAGTGATTGGAATATTCTCGAGGATTTTAACACTATAATCAAAATGTTTTTTGTTTTTTTTTCTTTGAGAAGAATTATTATTTTATGATGTTAGGAGAAAAGAAAAGAGAAAGGTGTCGGTTGTGAGAATCTGGAAGAGAAGAGCAGTATTGTTTGATTCACAATTAACTGACTCAATCGATTAAAATATCATATTGAATTGAAATAACAATAATACATTCTTCCCTCTGGAGCTATGAATATCCCAATACTCATTTTGCTAAACCTCAGGTGAATAAAATTTTACTTTGTACACTTTATCTGGACAGTTTTATGGGTAATACTTGCTATTTGTGTGAATGTTATAGTTATCAACAAATAAATCAGTGATTATCGATTTTTCCCATTTCTTGTATGTTTTTTAATTGCTATGGAGACAACACGCTCTGCCAACATGTCAGATAATCAAAAAATACCAAATAATAAAAAAAAGTATCAAAAATAGCATGCTTACGAAATCTCATCTAATCACATTCACTCTCATATAAAATATATTATAATTATATTCAATATATATTGGGTCATAATCTATTATTGACCGAGCGAAGTGAGGTCTAATATTCAAGTCGACGGTTTTTTTCTTTCTCTTTATGTTTAGATTCTTATATATTGCGCATTTACAGCGAAACGCAGCAATAGATTTTCATGAAATTTGACAGGTACCGTATGTTCCTTTTTGAATTTCGCGTCGACGTATACATTAGGTTTTTTTAAAATTTTGCATTTCAAGGATAATTCAAAAGGAAAATGAGTCTCCTTCGAACACCAATATTACCGTTAAATCAGCTGTCTAGTGGACTATAATAGTACCCGTTCAAAAACATCGAACATCTTGAAAATGTACCTTTCCATCAACGTTAGTAGACAGTTGTCTACTAACTTTGTCTTTCCATAAGCTGAGGCCATGATTCTAGTTTGGAGTTTCTAGTTATTCATAGAAAACATTTTTTTCTTATTACATTTTTCTTTTTTAATCTCAAGATTAAAATTGCAACAAATATTATTGAAAAGAAATTGATTTCTAAAATCATGAGAAGTGAGAAATGAAGTTTGTAGGAAATCAGCATTATGGTAGTTTATTTTGTCAATTTTAACACACCGATTTTTCGCCAACACGACAACACAGAATGTTCTCTGATGGGTTGATTGGCGTATCGACGGCAGCCAGACCTGATAACAACGCTCACACTCACATTCCGGGACGACACGTCACGGTACGATTGGACAGAAAGCTCTATGTTCATTTAGGATTTTTTCTAGACATTTTAAATTGATAAATTATTCATTAATTTTTGAGAAAACGTAACAACAGGTCAATGTAACTTACTGAGCGCGAAGTCTACTGTTCACAGAACTACTAGTTTACATGAAATTCACATTCAAAAATGAAGACCTAATCAAGTCAGCGGAATGGATGCTTGAAATGAAATGAAATGAATAAATTATTTATTAGGCGGTGTTAGGACTTTTAGGTTAACACTCTACAAATAAAGGTTTTTCATAAACCATCCGTTCACTTGTAATATTAGATTAGACCACTTGTGCACAATTATCAGTGGAGCCGTTTGGGTGTGATGGGGAATAGGAGAGGCTATAGATGGATTACATGGTGAAGCCTGCCATCAACCTATCACAGAATTAGGCACTGCTATTGGTGATCGATGCTCACAAATAATGTTATGAGGGGTATAGTATATAGTAAGATTGGAACACATCCAATCAGTTGAGCATCGACCAATAATTTCAATCAGCCGTCCTCCTTCTCATTAGGCCGGCACACGTTGATTGAACGTGATGGTTTATAAGCAATCGGCCATAAACACAGTGTTGACCAGTGTGCTGCCTCAAACTACAAGTGTAGTTTACTTTTAACTACAAGTGTCTTTATTGGTACATCGTTAAACTATGTGGTCATACACCATAAAACAGTGCAGTGCACCATTGTTAAATAATGTCCACTCCAGCAGAAAACTTTTTCTGCGCTGTGAAGCTGTGCAATTTAGCTAGATTTGGAACGTGTAATGGAGACATAAAATATGTGCTAACAAACTTGCAACTACCCCGCATCTTGATGGAATTACACTTGTGTCAATATAATGTGCACCAAATACATGAGTTGGTATATATTTTAATATATTTTTATTGGAATTTAATCATGATATTTACAGTAATATGCTCTACAGAGATAACCTTTGGACGAGATAAACCCACAAATTTTGAAATCAAATGAGTCGTTTCATGAAAATAATTGAGTAGGTGTTTTATTTATCATTCGATTGAGGTAAGTTAAATTATATTTTGACTTCATCATCAGGATTGAAGTGAGAATGAATTCAATGGATATACTTCATTGAGATAGTATTCACTCTTCATAATAATTGATCTACCAAGTTAGATTCATATTCACATTAAACTGAGGGATGAAGATACAAATGTGCAACTTGCATATTATTGAATCGCTTTCATAAATTTAAAAACAGTATTTCCGATGTGATAAAACCCTTGCCCCACAGTTTGTTTAAGTGAAAATTTTCAAAATTCATGATGAGATGGGACCAGGCAGAGATGATCGTATGCTTTCCCTCCTATCTTATCCGTATCCGTGGCTGTTTTAGTATTCTAATCCTTCAGGATTGTTTGTCGCTCGCCCGCACACATGCACACACGAACCAATTCTCTCAATCCTCTACTTCTGATAAATTTTAATCGGTAGATTGCTTCCGAGCATCCCGCAGGTTTTCGTGTATTTTTGCTAGAGTTTGAGCTGATATCAAACAAAACAACACTTGCTGCTCGTGCTCTCGTTACATTAAAAGTTTTCCCCAGACGGTGATCAATATTTACATTTGAATTATATCTATGGTTTGCAAATCTGAAATTTCATCATGATATATCTTCTCTGAATCCCACGTGTAAAATAGAAATTATCTCCTAGCACTTTCAATTACCGCGCTTAATAATTGAACGTCGAATCGTTGAAAAAACACTCACGTCCAATAAATGATTGAACCGACATCAAATTTCCCACCAAATCAATTTTGGTTATTAAAATCATGTAAACATGGGATCGCAGGTTATTAATTTTCTCCTTTATATGTTCGCATGAAATTCTGATTCGCTTCATATTGACGTCGGAGAACGATACACAGCATTCCTTTGTGACATATTTAGCTTTTTTCATCCTTCACGACACCAAGTGCAGAGAATTTATCTGGTTTCCTAGAAAACAACGGTTTGAAGCCTGATTGAAATTTTATTGGTTCACGTGGCTACTCTAGAATTAGAACTTTTTTCAATGCAAGTGAGAATAATAATTATCATTGCATGATTCAGAAATTTTCTTTGTTTTGAGAGCTCGCAAAAGTTATTGCAAGTTCCACATTGGTTTTGAATACACCCTGAGAATAGATGCGAATACCCACTCAGATTTTATATGAAAAATGACAAACCTTATACTCATTCTACTCGATACTACAATGTGAACAAAACAATTTCCAGAGCTATTTTGGAGCGGTTTCTATTATTGTAACAGTAATTTCATCTCATTGTAATCAATGCATTTAGTATAAGCGGTGCTCTTCAAAGCAGGCTAAATAATTGAAAGTCGTGCGCGACCTAGGATTTCCAACATTTTATTAATGAAATAACATTGTGGTAATATTAGAGTTTCCGTTTTAGACTATTGCAGTATATTTCCATTATAGTACTGTATAATACGGTGAATATTCATTTTCATAGAAACCACCCAAAACAATCTGGGAAACTCCATAATCTTTTCAATCATGTCATACAGATGAGAATTATTGTGATAGAATATTGTTATCGAGGTTGTAGTTCAATGGCTCCTGGTCTATGTAATGAGAAAAATCTGTTGTGTTTTGGTCTATCTTTCTACGATTCTCTTGTTCTTGTTATGTTAGTAGTATAAGTCAAAATATCAATTCCTCTCCATTTACTCATCAAAAGTGGTTCATCTGTTTAAATGTTCAAATTCAGTCAGAATGGAATATAGATGAGAAGTGTTTTCCATAGTGTGATTAATTTCATAAAAAGTCAATATTTCCATCCATTAATTACTGAGTCTTCATTGCAAACGTACACGTTATCAACGGCTATGTACAATACGAAGTTATTGTGATGAGAGTAAACTAATTTTAATTATCTATCAATGAATACATGAGTTAATTCATTATTAAAAACCCTTAGGATACAACAGAATGGCTCCATGTAGAATCCACTTTTTTCATTAGCGCAATAGTTGTCATGGAAGTGAAATCTCCATCTTTCCGCACTACTTCATAATAGAAAATTAGGTTGAAATTCTGGCAATAATGAATTAAAATAGAATTCAGGAATAATAATGACGATTTTGATGATCAGAAAGCAGCATTTGTTTTCCTCCAATATATATTTTTGTTATACAGAGGTGACCACCCCACCCAAGCTTAAAGATGCACTCCCATCCGCTAAATAATCCAAATATTCATCAGTCGCTATGTTAAACACTGCTGACCTTTTTTGGGACCCTCTCCCCAAAATGGTTCTTGAACCTCACCACCCTCAATAATCTCAGTCTGAGATAAACACAGTCTGCGTCCTCACCCTCCCCCCAACAATTAAGACGCCAAAATTGATACAAGACTTTTATTCAGTCAGTATTATTCTCAGTTTATCCTCAATCTTCAAAGCTTTTATAGGCTTCCTGGGAGAAGGATATGAGACTGTTGATCAATAGGTGTGAAAAAACACGAAACGACCGGTATAATAGTCACAGGCTGTGGAAGATGTGAATTGGAATACAAATTGTGAATCGGATAAGCGCCATTTTGAATCATTGAGTCGTATATGCGATTGAGTGTAGGCTACGTGAATGCAATACTTTGCAGCTCAGTTCAGCGTGAATCGGAATCGCCATCACATTAGACAATGTGCGATCAATGTTATGCAGTGCTGCATATTTGGTGGCCAGAAACTCAAACACAATAACAAGTTAGTGGCTGATGGCTGAATTACTCAGCTAGCTTCCACAGCTCAGAGTGAATGAGGATTACCAGCCAACCAATTCACTTGTGTTGCAATAATGCCATGCACATACACACACACAAACATCGATCAGCTTGTTGATTATGTTCACCCCCAATAAGTTGAATAACGCACTTCTCAATAAAATGACAGTTCAGCGCTCTTGTTAATTGTATGCGAGAATATAGATTATGTTATGAATTTGGAAGGATCAATCAACACAGACCTGTAATAATGGATCTAAACTGTTGGAATTTCATGGATAATCTATCTTTTTTCAATTAGTATTCATGTAGCCTCAGTTAGATCCACAGTGTGGGAAGTATTGTTCTAAACTGTTGTGAATATAAAAGCTAGCTGGAATGTCCTTAATAATGTTTGCCGAAATGAATACAGGATTTAACAATCTGATGTTACAATATTGATATCAATAATTTCAATTCTCATATGAACTATCATGATCAAAGATGATTCGATCAATAATTGGAAAGTCTTATTTTTGGGACAAATGGGAGATGAATTATGAAATGTGTGCGTGGGTGATTGATGGGATGATGATGCCTAGCGGCGGGATTCGAACCCACAAACAGGCAGTGTGAGCAGACTGAAGCTTGTCTCTCCTAGATCACTAGACCAACCTGACCGGCATCAAAATATAAATTATATTTGAGCAATCGAAGTAGCTGGTTTTGTATACGCTATAATTTTAGTAATAATTATTAGGTTTTTTATATTTAAATATAGCTTGGTGTTTTAATTTCTCTAAATTCAAAATGTCTAGCTTATATCTTATATTTTTGGACGAAAATTGAACTTGATCGTTTTACAGTAGGAACATAACCCATTATTTTGAAATTTTATTAATTCATCAAAATTTGGGAATGGAATAGATTTGGGCCAAGCCTGTTGTTCCTTCCTAATCATATTTATATGATTTGTGATTCTGTCCACGAATAAATAAATGAATAATGTGGTATTATATTTTAGCCTGGAGAAGCTACACAAACCAATTCTACCCAAATCCATCATGAGTGAAACTCATGGTGATGGTTGGCTATATCGAGTTTGATAACAACTCATGAACTATTGTTATTGTATAAGAGGATTATACCAGTCAAATAGTCGTTTATCAGGAAACAGGCCCGAAAGAATTTTTCTCGACGGTTTCATAATATGTATTTTGGGGCGCTGAATTCGAATCCGGAATTCGCTGACTCGCCAGAGGGCGGCTTCACCCCCAAAGCCCCCCAAATTTCGGACTTTTTTCGAATTTCTCATTCAATCTCGGAACCTTGAGTTTCTCGAGGGAAATCATTTCCTAAAAATTATAGAAAATAGAATTTCCAATAAATTGAGTGGTCGCGCAGGACTCAACTGTTTTTGGTTCCGGAGCTACAAATGTTCAAAAAAGGGGTATTTTCAAGGGTTTTTAAATATTATGCAAACTGACCACTTTCACCCTATACAACTTGGATATTTCACTAGTAATGATGGAAAACCACACATCACGTGAAAGAGCAATTGATTTTGAAAAGGATTACTTGGGAATTTTCGAATTTAGTAGAGGGGGAGGGGGAAACCCAAAAATAGAAAACAAATCATTCAGTAAAAATACAAATTTTTCATTATAATACCTTTTCAAGGCCTTCCCAACAAAAAAAAACATATTTCGGCTGAAATCATCAGAAGAGGGCTATTTTCTATGAGAATCACCCGTTAGATACACTTAATTCTGTTATTTCCGTGTGGGGGGGGGGTACCCATAAGGATACATCAAGGATCAAAACTTTAAACACTTATAACTTTTGACAGAATGGTCAGATCTGCTTGTTCTACAGCTCATTCTTCTCAGCTCTTCAAGGTAATGGTTCAAAGTAATGTATCATAACTCAAATTTGATGGAAAAATAAGAATTCCTTTCTTGGTGTATTTTAGCTCATATTTGAATACACAGAGAAATGCCCAATTTCTATATTCAAAACTGTGTATCTCGGTAACCCTAATTGATAAAAAATGGTGCTTGGTCTTGATTTGAAGAACAGAATCTCCTCTTTCATGTGAGGTGAATAAATTTTGTAAAAATATGATCTTGAAGTAGGGTAAAAGTGGTGAGTTTGCATAATTTTTAAAACCCTTAAAAAATACCCCTTTTTGAAAATTCGTAGCTCCAGAACCAAAAACGGTAGAGTCCTGCGCGAACACTCAATTTATTGGAAATTCTATTGTCTTTAATTTTGTCGAGAATGATTTTTCTTGAGAAACTCAAGGTTTCGAGATTGAATGAGAAATTCGAAAAAAGTCCGAAATCTGGGGGTTTTGGGGGTGAAGCCGCCCTCTGGTGTGTCAGCAAATTTTGAATTCAAATTCAGCGCCCCAAAATACATACAGAACCGTTAAGAAAAATTCTTAATGCGATCTGGGCTTTTTCCTGAAAAACGACCATTTGTCTGGACTAGATAGTCTCCAAAATATAATATTCATTCCAGGATAGAATTTGAGTTCTTTTGAGAGGGAACAGTGGAGATAGCCTCAACCAATATTCCATTCAGTTCAAAATAGTATATCTTCTTATATTTCGTAACATTTTATCAACGAATAAAAAAGTCTCAAAATAGACAGGTAGAGTGAAAATAAAATGTCTACAAAGACCTAGAGACAAATTGAATGAGAAAGAAAAAGTGTGTACTGCCTTGAGTATTGCCCATGCCACGCACTGGGTTACGAAAATGCAGTGTAGGTGGATTTGGAGATGACTATGACGTGAGGTAAAGGGTGGAGAGATGTTGGTGACTGACTGCACTTGCAAATGGCTCACTGCCTCGCCCTTACAGCAGCCAACCTATGCATTATTACTGGGGCATAATGATCCGGTTCGACCTGCCTACTGCCATACAACACGCAACATAAACTTGCTCCGTTTTATAATTCACAATAGAAGAAGGAATGCTGGTGCTGCTGTGGACAGGCCTCTGTCACTAGCATTAATGTTTATGCTGGTAACCGCCGTTTGCAGCCTTTTGTTTCGGCGTCATCGCTGCTCTAAATCACTCTCCTGATACCCTTGTTGCAGCCCGATTTCGAATAATATCTTATACGCTGGTCAACTGAGAGGAAGTTGCTCTTGACACGAGCAAAGTTATGACTGAAATGATGTGTAGGTGTTGTACAGGAATTCTGTCGTACTTTTCGAACCTGAAAAAGCTGAAATATTGAATAGAATAGAATGTCTTCTTTATTTGTTGACGTGGCGAAGTTTGGACAGTAATGTCCACTCTACCACTTAACCACGTCGTTAGAAAAAATACAATACAAAATATGCAGAGATGATAAAAAAATAGAAGCAAGAAATGACAATAGAATGTTATAAATATGAGAGTTAAATTTTGAATAATAAAAGTCTTAGAAAATAAGTGGTTTTCAATAAACTCAATCACTTCACTGCTGGAAGAAAAAGCGATAAATAATTACTCAATCAATACATGTTTTTGAGAATTGAAATATATACAGAATTGCAATCCAATACGTTTTGCAGGATAAAATGTTTTATAGACAAGGAAAGTCTAGAGAGTCAAGGAAAGGATTGACTATACGAGTAGTTGTGATCTCGTTTCAGGAGCTAATCAGTCATGATCATCAAATTGGAGCTATCACAAAATACCTCTTCAAAAATAGTTTTTGAATTTTCCATCACAATGTTAATGTATTGATTACACTGATGCACTGATCTATTCATATTGTTCGTCTGAAATGACTCATACTAGTAGTTCTGTGAACAGTAGACCTCGCGCTCAGCGTGTTACATTGACCTGTTGTTATGTTTTCTCAAAAATTAATAAATAATTTATCAATTAAAAATATCTAGAAAAAGTCCTAAATAAACATAGAGCTTTCTGTCCTATATCGTACCGTGACGTGTCGTCCCGGAATGTGAGTGTGAGCGCTGTTATCAGGTCTGGCTGCAACTGTCTACAACGTTGATGGAAAGATACAATTTTCAAGATGTTCAATGTTTTTGAACGGGTAGTATTATAGTCAACGTTAATGGGAAGATACACAGGATGGGTGCGGTGGAGGGGGGAGGGGGAGATATCTCGAGAAAAATCGTGTTTAAAACCGTAAATATATAGCCTACTTTTATATTATCCTTGAAATACAAAATTTCAAAAACCTTGTATATAAGTCGACGCACAATTTAAAAAGGAACATACTTGTCAAATTTCATGAAAATCTATTACCGGGTTACGCCGTAAATGCGCAACATAAAAACATATAAACATTTAAACATTTAAACATTAAGAGGAATGCCAAACCAAGTTGAATCAACCAACTTGAATCATAGACCTCACTTCGCTCGGTCAATTAATCACTCGATGATGAAAGTACCCCTTTATGAAAGGACACTGAAGATCTAAAGAAGATAATGAATTTGGAGAAAAACATCCGAACATAGAATACGAAATATTTAATGAATACGAAGTGTGCAGTGGTCTCCTGTTAGTTTTACTACAGTATTATGAAAGGAAATAGAAATTTCCTCATCCTTATTCTTTTTGGTATTATAAAGACCAAGTGAACAAGAAAAAGGGATTTCATGAGGCTTGCTGGAAATCCCAGATCCATCCTCCACAAAATGTATCAGCTTGAGAGGATTTTGACATGAAAAGTGTCCAACAGTGAGCCATCAAAGTTAAGAGCTGTAATGCTTTAAACTAGTGGCTGTTTTCAATTAGGTGAACACTGATGGCTGTTTACACAAGAGACTTGGCCCAGGCTGAAAGATATATCCACAGAAACGTCAAGCAGGATACTCAGTGAACGTAAATGGGATTATCACTTAGTATGATAACTAATTGAAGTGTACTCAGGAGACTGAAGCAGCCGGCTCAATAATACATGACTCGTGTTATCATTAGGATCGAGTCCTATCACATGCTCAACGCTGCACCGATCCATAATCCATAATTTATTGGCAACTGGCAGAAGCCTCCCCATATTGACGACTGCAGCCACTTAGTGATGCACTACATTCTAAATCCTTATATCCTCCATAATTATTCGGCCATTCCTAGTCGCTCAAGAGCAGGTCAGAGGGGGCTGAACTGATCCATAACCTACATTCCACAGGGGTGCATGTTGATATGCTCATTCCTGATCTCATGATTCACAATTTAAAATTCACTATTGATTGGAATGAGGTATAAATTGGGGAGTTTCTTTTTTGACTTTATCTATCCAAGAGTTACCCGTAGATTGTATCACAAGATATAGATGATATAGATTGTATTACATGAAGAGTAGTTGAAAATTTAACTAGACACCCCAGAGTGTATAACACTTTTTTCAGAAATACTTTATCTTTTTGGGGCCAAAATTTTCAAACTATCTACCTGATTATATAATAAATATTGGGAACAAAATACTTTTGAAAAAGAAATATCAAAATGGCTTACTGGATGTCTGCCTGAAACTATTGAGAGTTATTTTTCTGTAATTATCTGATTCCCATTCTATTATAATACTTATTTTACCTTTTTTGCACATACCAACTTGAAAGAGAAAGATGTGTGAGTGTGTTTGTGAATGTAGCATTAAAAACTTTTTTTCACTGACCTCCTTCTTGCATACAAATTGTAAATAATTTAGCAAGTAGTATTTTTATTTTGACAGGAACTAACTGTATAGAAGTTTATATCTGTAAAGAAGTTTATATCTTTATTTCACTGAGTTATGTTTTTTTTTTGTCAAAATAAGAAACGATTTGATCCGATTATTAAAAGATATAGTATCTAGTGTCATTAAAGTATTGTTATTATTTTTCTTATCGATTGTCTAAGAATCCTCCATGCACACGGACTTATCGTCCAAGCATGTACTATTTAATCATACCAATGATTGCTATTCATTTACTTTTTACTTATTTGTTTTCAAGATCAAAATGTTCCTACAGCTTGCCAGTTCATTCATGGACTATGTCAATAAATTATCAGAGAGTCGATTTTTGCGAGTTTTCACTAAACTCGCGGCTACTAAAGAATCCTCGTACAGTGAGTATATTGTACCACATAATCAAAATTATTGGGAATGGGAAATTTTTACAGTTTCACACTACATTTATATTATTGACGTCAGAAATAAGAAATCTATACATGCTGCATGAAATACTGCCAGTTTTACAACCATTGTTGGAAGACTCTCAGATAAGTTGAATGCAGGTTCAATAATAGAAACCCATCAATGAAAGTTTGATAATTCTGAAGTTTCCGAAAATGTATGCAATAGTATCATCAATTCGGCTGTCAAGTAAATAATGGAACAGTAATTATTGCATTATTCATAGTATTTGTTCTATATCTATACTGAGGAAAAGCATGTCTAGCTTTTCAAACAAAGTTGTTGACAATAAAACACTGGTCTCTACTTGTTCTCTGGTCTCTTGTTCTCCATTGGTCTCTTATTACTTGTTCAGTAAGAAGAGGAAGTAGAGATGAATGGAAGTGAATGAGAGTAGGTGGGAGTCACCTGAACCCTCAACCAACCTCCGACAGCTCATCACAGTAGTGATATGAAGCCAGCAATAATTGCAAGTAATTGGCAATATGTTCCTTGCAGCACACAATTACTCAATAATTGGAGACCGGCATCACAAGATGACCCCCTAGCAGGAATCGGTCAGTTTGTGTAATCAACAATGATTTTAGATTATAATCACAGGAGGTTGAATAAGGGAGGACAAGAGTGTTATTTAGTCTGTGAAACGCTAACATCAGGATCATGTTGTATTGAGGCAGAGTTCGGTTACAGTCGAAGGCTTATCTCATCCTTGTTGACTCCATCCAATTCGGTTTGTTTCACTCACTACATCTTACTCACTCTTTTGCCCACTCTCATTTCTTGTTCATCCTCTTTTTCACACCTTTCGTCTTGATTTTCCGCCCTATTCTATTATATCTGTCATTTTACAAAGGTATTACAAAAACATTTGATTAATTTTCATATTTATTTCTCATGACCCAAGTCAGAGAAAACCTATACATTGGATACTAATTTAACATTTAAGAAGACATTGAACATTTTAAACTGAAGATTGTTTCATGCCCAAGTCTACATAACTCTTTTTCTAAATTCGAATTCTCTCATTTCTTGACATTGGGACTTAGATACCTTGAAACTCAAGGTATTTTTTATCTTTTCATCATCTATCTTCAGTGATGAACTTTCTATTTGAATTGAATCGAGGTAGTTCTGTCAATTCAAAGCAACTCCAAAACGATTGATTTACCATTTTACACTTGTTGAATTGAAAGATATTCACAAAATCAAAATTCCAAAAATTACTATTCCACCATTCTTGTGGTTTATTTTGATCTCTCCGCCTCTCACTTCATTGAATCGGTACCGGTCAATGAAATATTCCATGAAAAGAGAATTCTGAATTGAACTTGTTTGCTTCACCACCCATCCCATAGACGATCAAGTGGCCTAGCCTCAGGTAATTTAATTCATGTTTCCCCCATTGTTCTCTACTTTTTGAGAGTAGAGATCTGTTGCTCTCACGTATTCATTTCCACCCACTCCCTGTTTTTTGCAATTCTTCACCTCTTATAGTCAGAATCATCTTTTGTACAAACATTAACCTGATCATAATAATTGGATGAGGTAGAATTTTGTTCAATACTACTTAATGAGTATTGTTTAATTGTTTACTTAATGAGTAATTGTTTATCTTCATACTTGAAGATTCAAGAAGTTACTTCTACTCTTATGAGTTGCAGTTTTTTTTCAAACGAATAATAATGTTATCAATGTTGAACTATTGTATTCAAGCCATGAAGTGCCCATAAAATAGCCTAATTCAATTTTCTCAGACTGACAAACATATCCCTTCCAGTCCACTAGATGTTTTCCGCCGGACCTATGGTTTTGGATATGTTGTACCTAGGTGAGTGGTGTGAGGGGTGGGTGCTTGGACGGTGGCCGGGCAAGCCGCAGGCATTGTACCTTGATTACAGCAACAGGCATTCGCACTAGCCACCAATTACTGGCCTCTTCCCCCCAAATGGAAAACCTCTGTTACGCCTGTATTAGCCCTATAATTTTTTAACTCAACCATACACATGAGTGCAATCCACCAGCCAAGGATTTCTGTGATGGATTGTTGTTGTTATTATTAATAATTTCTGCAGACTCAACGCTGTATCTACAACGCTGCTAAAGTATGCGTACACCTGTTCAAGAATGCATATCAGCTTCTCCACCTCCATCAGCGCTAATGTCAAAACCTTGTTAAACATCTTCAGAGTAATTAATTTCAGGGATTTATGCTTCATTCCCGTTAAAAACTTGTCACCCATGCTGACAACTGTTTTATTCCGGCAGAGACTTAGGATAATAGCCTTCATTAAGACAGTGATCGAAATGAAAATTCATCAACATTTTTCTGTTCCTTCTTGGTCTGGAAGACGTACTTCTCGGAGGCTCCAATGATCATAATTCACCATTTTCATGATGTGGATATCTTCTTCTATACTTATAAAATTTTTAACTCACTGACTCACTCACTCACTCATTGATCACGATTTCTGGAAAACTACTGGATGGATTGCAACAAAACTTGGAATATAGCTATACCTAAAAAATAATTTTGTCAGGTTGGCATTAAGTTGATATGACTTCATTAGGTTGGTACCAAGTTGAAGAACTAATTAAAATGCATGTTGTATCGAGAACAAATTGATTGGTCACTGCTGCTTCAATAAGAGCTATTCCTAGGAGTATAGATAATTGTTTTTCTCATGAAAATAACTTCTATGACGGGAGTTGCTTCTATCAATTGATCCTATTCTATCAAGACTAATTTTGTTTGTATATCCAACAGATCGCGTAAACTGCTAATTAATTTCGATGAAATTTTAATAATTCAGTATGATATATGAAGGGTATTCTTAAAACTTCAGAAGTTTCCGTTGTGGAATCTGTTTGCAAAAAATGAGGAAATTCGGCCAAGATTTAACTTGTCGAAAGAAAGGGGTTATCTATTAAAACGGCCAAATAGCTGTTGCTGCTTTTCCTAATGTAACAATATCTTCCATAGAAGTAAGGCGCTTTTCCCATGAATCAATTATTACTAAGCATTGATGGTTTTACCGAACAAAATAGAAAGTAGCTTTCGATAAAAATATTGTAGAATATGCATAACAGTTCGTTCTGTCATTAATAGCATCAATGCTCCCCATTCAAACAATGCTGACACATTGATGTGAATCTTACTCACTTATTTGGTTAATTTAGATCAGGTGAAGACGATAATGTTGATGATTGCTACTCTTTCATGTTTGACATTTTTGCTTTTGATGACAGCTCTTACTATTTTGTGAAATAAGCTCTCATTGAAAGAAATCATAATAATTGAAGTCAGTTATACTAAGAAAGCAAATTCTGTTTGAATATGTGCATTTCTGGATATGTATGCATGTCGGACGAAACTCGAAAACGGCTCCAACAATTTGGATTAAATTAGGAATATAGTGGGTTTGCGACAAAAAAAAAACATTATTTTGGAACAGGTCTCAACTCTGGGAAAATTCGCTGAAGTTCCTTGAGAAAGGATTATTGGTCCCTCAAGTAGCAGCTGATCAGAAAAAAAGTTCTCCATAGTCTGTTGAAAACGTAAGAGAGTTTGAGCAAATGAAAAAGATTATAATAGCTGTAGTTGAAATTGAACAGGCTTTTGTGCAACTGGGCCTGATATTTTCATGTTTCAAAATCAGCTAAAAACTAAATCGAAAAAACATAATATTCCATCAGCTGCTTCTATTTCCTTTCATAATGTCATTACATGACACAAGACAAACCTATTGATATTTATAGATCACAAGTAAATACTAAAGTTGTCAATTTAGATAAAAATTAAATTGATTTACATGTTAGTTGACATCCAAATTTTCATCCCTGAGCTTTTGGTTTCAAACTAATATCAAAGAAAGAAATCATATAATGGTAGTCAATGATCAAAGTGATTGAATAAACTCTATTCAAATTTATGGAAATTCACATTAAAATGATCCCACTTAAATTGTATGATAGTAAAGCTAGGACATGAGAAATCAGCCACAATAAATGTTATACTAACTCATTATGAATGGACTTTTATATATGAATGGACATCCATGGAAGAAAGAATCAGTGGATTCTTTTGGCTGCTTTTACACTTTCGGATAAGTAAAACGAAAAGTAAGCGACAGGCTATGCCAAAAATTCCAGAATAAGCAAGAGATCCATGGATACCAGAGTCATCAAATTCTGAATCAACTTAATTTGGAATTTAATCTTCAATTACATGAAGCAAAAACAAAAATAACATGATCACTGCTAATTTGATAACTGTCAACGGGAAATATTAATCACCAATGAATAAAGTCGAGGTCGACTCTTAAGCCCCGCCCAATATTCTGAAAAATTCGCTGCAATTGGACTACTATATTCTACAGAGTACTTCCAACAAATCAATTAGTTATTCGAATGATTTGACTAAATAATTTTCATGCCAAGTTGTGGCCTAATCTCAAAAACGATTGTAACAATTTGGTAGGATTTACATTATAAATGTTTCACGAAAATAATTTTATCTTTTAATTTCCGTAGCAACGCACGGGTCTCACCTGCTAATAATTGTATAATGTACTTGATGATGGTGGATACTAAACCAAATGCATTTTTCATTCCATGCGTAGACTGATTGGGATTTATCTGTCTAAATATACTGGCTTGGGTTTGATTTGTATCTGAGCAGGTAAGGTTCTATTTCCAGAATAAAGCCGGCTCCAGACATGCATCATTCGGCAAATACCAAGCAGCGACTCGCCGAATCGCTAGTAGTGTGGATGGATGTTTGTCTATTCAGCAAGCAGCGAAAATTCGTGCTCGTTGTTTCAGCCGGCTCCAGACATGCGGCATTCGGCGAACACCTAGCATACTCGCCGAATCACAAGTAGTGTGGATGGATGTTTGGTATTCGGCAAGCAGTGAACATTCGTGCTCGTTGTTTTCCCGGTCGGTGTGGGACTTTTGAACACATCAAAGTGGAAGAATGTTCATGTGAAATGTACATAGCATATTTTAATATAGAACTATAATCTAGAGATACTACCTCTCCGAAACAGATGGTTTAAATTGGTAACTAAGTATTAATATCTAGTCCAATTATGTAAGGTTGGAATTAAGTTGAGGAAGGTTTCTAAACAAGATTTGAGTTCTGTCACTTTATTAATTGTTAGTACCAAGTTGAAGAACTTATCTATATTATGATAAAGAAAAAAACTAGCTTATACACGTACGAGATAGGAAAATTGTTTTCTATGTTTCATGCATCATCACGCCTAAACTACTGGACTGAAATTAACTTAAAATTTTTCATATAATTAACTGAAGATGGTTTTTGGCCTACTTCAAGCTCTTCAAGATTCTACTCGCTCATGTTTTTAATTTGTCAACTTTTAAAATAAACCCTTGCTGAGCACGGGTTACCTGCCAACCAACTTTTTTCTTATATTATTTCAAAATTATGTATGTACTGAACAAATATTTAGTCCAAAATAGTTTTGCACTAAAATTGAAGCTGTTATTTCAATTTTAAATTGTGGTGACGCATTGGTCTCACGCGGCCATAAGTGGTCGTGGAGACCACATGAGCCGCGTGAGATCAACGTGTCACCACACTTTCCTAATCATTTTTCAGGTCTCGTGAAGAAATAAACAATATTCAAATGTTTGAATCTTTTCTTATAATATTAAAATATTAATTCACACATAATAAAGTGTATTTATCTTGAAAAAACAATCACTATCGGAAATCAGGAATTCACTTATCACTCTTTCAATTGTATTAGTTATTGAAGAATCTATTGGTGGAATGCACTTGTAGAAGCAACTGGTTCGCCTACATTGGAATTTCTGACATTTTTTTTTTTTTTGAGGTTGTTCTTCACTGGAGTCATCACTATTTTCACTAGGTTTGTATTCATCAGACAAATAAGTATCGTCTAACTCTTGAATATAATCCGACTCTTCATTAGATAATAAGTCCTGTAAAAGTTTATTTATACAAACTTGCTCGGATTGATAGTCACTTGCCATTTCAGAAACTTTTCACCATCACAATCACCACTAACAAACTTCATAGAAACACGTTTCAATAATTATTGAAATAGGTTATCAATACAGAAGGAATAAGCTTCTTGTTGGTAGCAACTCCTTGTGAAACAAAAATATGTTATTGAAGCTAAAAAGAAACAGCTGATTTCATGTGGAATTAGAAATGTTCGAATTAGAAATGAAATAAATGGAAAAATATTATTTCAAAGGTTTAAAAGGAATTGTGATGGATTTTTACTTTTATGCAAAATAAAAATAGAACAAACACTCATATGAACAGGCCATGGCAGTTTTAGTACCTACTGGCCATGCACTTTCGAATAGTATTGAAATGCATAGGAAATGTGAAGCCACTGCGACATCACACGGCCTTTTCTGAAAGAAGTGCCTGTTAGTCCACCTTGGATTCACGCGGCCGGTAGGTTCAATACAATGTGAGTCCACTGTGGACTCACGCGGCAAAGTGTTAATGAATAATTCAAATCTTGAAAACTAGATAATAACCAGTCCCATCCAGGTTACTGAATTATTTTAATATTTCTACAAATATTTTTTTTAATCAATTGAAGTTAGAATTCTAGGGCTTTTCATGTCATATACAGTTTATACAGTAACCTGGGTACATAGGGTTAGTTTGGTTTATTTATAAAGGCAGAATAAGTATGAAGAGCATCTTCAATATCGAGATATATGTTTATTTATTTGGTTAGCACAAACAATACAATGATCGAGAAAGAAAAAACGGGCTATTGCCTAAAACTTTTCCAATTTCCTAATTTAGTTTCAAATTGTCCAAATATTATACATAGGTTATGTCCATTTTTATTTCTACACAAAATCACAATCTGAGAATATAGATTTGAATAAAACAAACAATTTCAAATTTGTATAGATTGACAGTAAAACTTTCGTAAAAACATGAAACAAACTTCAAATTCACAAAAAAAAGAATGAAACCACTTAAATTTTGAGCTCGAAAATATCACGTTCACCTTAGCTACATAACAGCTCTTTCATGTTGACGGTAGATGACATTCAGTTGACGAGTATTTGCTATTCCCAAAAAAACGAGCAACTGCTCGGCAAACCACGCATGCGTGTAGATGTGTGCTCGTTAATCGTCAAATATCTATACGAATAGTTCGCCGAGCGCCGAACATTCGCTGCTTGCCGAATGACACATGTCTGGAGCCGGCTTTATATAAGTACTGTTTGTTCGGAATTACTTGGAAAGCCGTCTCATAATAATGACATATGTATATGAATAGACCTTCGTTTGATATTCATCGATGATTAGTATTGATTTTGATTGTAATTCACCTAAAAACTGATTGCACAAAATAGCCTGTTACATTTTTATCATTATTAAATGCCACAAGAACTAATCAAAATGTTTGATTGATTGTTATGTGATTAGTTCTCGTGGCAATCAATAAAGTTCAAAATGTTACAGGTTTTTGTGCAACCGGACCTAAAATTTCACTGTTCGAGCCTATAATTCACAAATCTATCTATTTACTGATGTGTTCCTGTTTGACAAATAATACGTCCCAATACCTTGTATGACGATGAACATATTTATGTTGAACATATTTATGTTGTTTATATTTATGTTATAAATTATATTCATGATGAAATTTTTATGTGAAAGTTTATGAATTGTTCCAAATCGAATAGGTTCGTTTTTTATAGATTGAATGTATATGTTTCACAATTATTTCAGAGTATCTGCAAACAATACACTCCACTTATATAGTAGACTGTTATGATATCAAGGTTATACAAATCAGAAAAAAACGCTGGTAACAATTTCAAATTACGCCCTATGTACACAAGACAGTAGGGGAGAAAGTATTTTGGACGTTAGTGAAGCGCGGAACAATATAACAGGCGTCAGTATCTAAAGCCTTGTGGCGTAGCCTGATTCCTTAGTAGCGAACTCCGTCTTCCAGTATATTTACTAGAGAAATAATACGGGCTTAAAGTTTAGCCGTAAGGAGAGCCTTGGGACCGGCAAATTTTCCTGTTTATTGCTGTTGCCGAACAGTGGCAAAGTAAAGTATGTAACTGCCGAGGGGAGTGGCGAGGCTTGTTTGAGGCCATGTGTATCTGGATAACTTCTTTTACGATTACTTTCTAGTTCGGCTATTGATAGTAGCTTGAGAAAGTCGACATTGTCCTTGCCGGAACGACTGAACCACCAACCATTACTTCGAATGAGATCATTCCGGAACAGATTCATGAAAATCGGAAAAGCTCTTGTATGCAAAGCACTCTCAGAGATCAAATTTCCTTGGATATGGGTTTGTAAAGGGAAAAAATGGGCGTAATCATTCCTTTCTGTCCCACCTTCATTTCGAACTGAGTAACAACTTTTTGAGATTGAATAACTCTCCTATTTTTCCTTTTTGAGGAAAATGTATTTACCAAGTATCTGGTGAATGTGTTATCAAGTATCAGAATAGTGTAGACGCTAAAACAACTTTTGATCGTACCTAAACTCAAGTGATTATTATATTCTAAAACGTGATATCAGTCAATGATTCAACAGTATTCAAACTTTTCAAATTCAATGAGAAATGTGATTATCAACAATGTATAAATCATCAAGTTTCTATGTTCTCGAATTCATTAACTTGAATAGCCTATAGCGCATTATCAAATAGCAAATAAGTGTCTTATGTTTCAACTTCACCTGAATAAAGTAATCTAATAAAAATTATACATTGTGGGCTACTAGGGATTCAGATCTATTCTTCTCCCGATCTTGAACAATAATTGAGTTGCTGTTCAAATACCTTTTAGGATAAGTTCCTTACAATTATGATCATAATGTATATGTGATTCCAATAGAGCCAATCATAATTCATATTAGAATAATGATTGAATATCTATATTAAATACGGCCTCATCATTAGCTGGAATATTTTCCAAGCCTTGGAAGCTGATTAACATAAATATCAAGACCGACAAATCCATTGCGAGATCGAGACTCGTGGTCTGGTTCTGAAAAAATGACGAGTGAATGAGAGAGAGAGAGAGAGTGTTATTCTGGTTTATTGTTAAAAGGGAGGCGTTGAATATCGTTATTCCGAGTCGTTGGTTGTGGTTGGACAAATACAGTCAGACATGTGACAGTCAGATAGTAGGCCACTTTTCACGTTCGTTGCTGGTGTGGCATGTATTAAACAAGGCCATGTCCCCCCCTCCCACAGCTGGAAGTTACCTACATAGCACATCATAATAGGAGGAAATCTCTGATGTCAACCAGAAATAAAACTCTCCCATATCAAGAGCTGCTTTATTCATTCGATTTACTTTCTCGAGTAAAGATTAAGTATGAAATGATGCTTATGACGTAATTGTTATTCGTTTTCGAACGTCTTGATTCTTGAAATAGTCGTCAATACGACAGAGTTATACTCTCCGATTTGGTTCCCATTATGATCCGCCTGTTAATGAACACTTTTAAACGCTTGAATTACAAAATAGCAGTCTGATTTTTATCATTACAAGCTATTAGGTTTATGGAGTTTACAAACGCTATAACGTTTCTGTTTATCAACAAAGTGTTGAAAAAGGGCCCAGCGTTTGAAAGCGCTCCACAAACGTGAGTAAAAGCTAATATATTTTAATCATACAAATCACATGCGAAAAATGAACAGAATGGTACTTTCAAACCACAACCACCCCTTTAGCACATGAGGTAGGGGTGAGGACTTTTGATATGTTAATCCTTTTACTATCCTTAAAAGAGCTGTGGAGTTGAAAATTCTGTTCCAAACTTTTCCCTCTATAATCTTTCGTTGACTGTCCTAAATAATATATATTATAAATGAAAGATACAATTAGCAATAACAGATTGATTAGCCAATTTCTTGTGTTATTTGTTGACCAATAGGTAGAATAAGCTTTTTAGCTATCATTTAAGATAAGGTAGAATAATGAATCACTTTAATAGTCGTTCACAATGGATGAAATGAGAAAGTAAATAGAATAAAAATTAGTTTTTCGATATCCTATTATATTAAGCGAGCAATTTCTGAAAATGGTTATGTATGTCCAACGGATCTCGAAAACGGCTCCAACGATTTTCACGAAATTTGGAACATGATTTAAAAATTCGATTGCACTAGGTCTCATTCCTGGGAAAACTCGCTGAAGGACATGGAAAGGATAATAATTGTTCATCCTTGGAAAAGCAGATAATTGAGAGAGATGCTTGTGCCTGATTGGGAGAGAGACAGAATTATGTTCAGCTGTGTAATCAATCAGTTTATCTCACGAGAAATATTATCTATAAATTTTAATCGACTTGATCAAAATAATCTGATTTGTTGCCATGACATGGTATTAGAGTATAACAATTTTCAAAGTTAATCATTATTTTACCGTGTTAAGCGATTAATGAGTGTTATTTTGTTATTAAATTTGGTTTGTAAACAATCTTAATTAGAACTTTTCTGTTTTCAAATGTTTGGGCTGAAAATTGTACCTGATTCAAGTGTATGGAACATAACGTACTTTTTGGACTATTCATTTTCTCTATACTTATAAATTCTTATTTCACTGACTCACTGATCACGATTTCTGGAAAACTACTGGACGGATTGCAACAAAACTTGAAATATAGCTTCGTTATAAGTCCTATAGGTGCTCACTAAGAAATCTTTTGGTGATATTTTAACTCTAAGGGTGATTTTCAAGGGTTTGAAGTTCATCTTTTAGCTTTTGGTGAGAAGCTGAATTTTTTTCATCAAGTTTCTTTTGCACCTCAGCCAACATAATATTGAATGTTGATTCTAGATCAACTACTTTCAAATATAATCTTGCCTGTTAATAAAGTTAAGTTCTGTTGTGCAATTAGATTGTCTTTTAATTCTTTCAATTTAGTTTCTAGCAAATCTGTATCAACATGTTTTAAACAATTGTTTTTACTTTGTTGTTCACATAATGTCTTCAATTCGTCTGATTTCTGATCAAACAACGATCTACTAACATACTTTAGCTCAATATCATCACTAATTGATTTAGACAATGTTTTCAATTGTGAATCGAAATACTGTTTTTGTTGTGCTATCTCCTCCAATATATCAGACATTGAATGCAATTTACTTTCAAACACTTTTTTAGTAATTAAATCAGACTGTAGTTTTTGGAATATACTAGTTGATATTGCAAGTAATTTGCTGTCTAAATATTTCCTATCTACTAAATCAGATGATTCAGTTTGCAATTTAGTGAATATATTTGTTGATATTTCAAGCAATTTACTGTCCAAGTATTCTTTGTTAACTAGCGGTGATGATTGATCAGACTGTAGTTTTTGTATTATACTAGTTGAAACTTCCTTTAATTTACTATCCAAGTATTCTCTGTTAACTAGCGACGGCGACCACAATGGATCAGACTGTAGTTTAGTGAATATATTTGATGATATTTCAAGCAATTTACTGTCCAAGTATTCTCTGTTAACTAGCGGTGACAATGGATCAGACTGAAGTTTATTGAATATATTTGATGATATTTCAAGCAATTTACTGTCCAAGTATTCTCTGTTAACTAGCGGTGACAATGGATCAGACTGAAGTTTATTGAATATATTTGATGATATTTCAAGCAATTTACTGTCCAAGTATTCTCTGTTAACTAGCGGTGACAATGGATCAGACTGAAGTTTATTGAATATAGTTGATGATAATTCAAGTAGTTTACTGTCTAAATATTCTCTACTTGCTGCCACTAATGATGATGATGATGTTGCTTCTGCTGATTCACAACCACTGTTTAAAACTAATGGTGCTGTTGTATTAAACACATGATGTGTCCTACCAAATCGATCTATTGTACTACTCACTGCAGTGGTGGCGGCGCTACTGCCCGACATCTCTATTCTTGTCAAGTGTTAAACACATACTAACGACTAAAAGCAACATTGCCACCTAATATAATACCACTTTCTTTCAGTTCTTCAATAATAGAAGCTATTTCAACTGAATGTGATCTATTTCCCGCCTGCTGTGATGAAAGCAGAATATCTAATCTGTCTATCAGTTCATTGGATTATCCCAGTAGACATACTGTCGACTAGTAGATTCATTTCTTATAAAACCCATACCACTAACAGCTGCTGCCGCATCATCAATCCTAGATCTTTTTCTTTCCTACTACTACTTGATGGAAATAAAGATTGAATAATTTGTGATTTATAGCCTGTATTTCTCTTTACATAACCGCGTCTATCTAAATGAGCAGCGGTGAGCTGCAATATATTACAATATTTCTTAAATCACGTTCTGTGTACAGTTTCTGGTCAGGCTGTTTTTTAAATAGAAGTTCACACAAACCAACTGTTAAACGATACTTATTATTATTGTCGATAATTAAATAACCATTGGCAATACTAATATCCTTTACACCCATATAGTATTCATTTACTTTACTATCATAACATATACCATAAGATATACAATTATTCATTTTTTCATTATGAAATTCACGTATATACTCATCAATAAAATCCACTGTTATTGTTGTTTTATTCAAAATATCACTTACATTAGATCTATTCAAACCCTCATCCACATCCATTTCCTTGCCCGTATCTTTCTCCTCCTCCTCCTCCTCCTCCTCTCCTCCTCCTCCTCCTCTCCTCCTCCTCATCGTCCTCTGATTCTTCTTTAAGTCTGCTGCTGCTACTAGTGTGTGCATGTTGTACAAGTGTATCTTTCAATTGTTTTAGTGGATTGATAATTGGTTCTAATGATTTTTGTCTAATCGAATCATTTTCCCTAATCATACTAGTTAATGATCTATGTTTATTAATATTGACTTACGCAAACTAATTTTTTTCATTCTTCCTGTGGTGGTGGAAAAAAGGAACATGCACTATATTGTTGTGCAATAGGCCTAATGTTGATTAACACTTTGTAATGAATAACTATAGTAGTATGTAGATAGATAAGCCTATCTATTCTACATCCTATTATAGCAACAATCAATTAGAGTTTTCTCAATATGGGGAAAGCACATTAAAAAAAGCGCCACCATTCCTTTTACAGCATAGTGTGGGGAAAATGACATCTCATACAAACAAATATGAAATGTAATTTTTTTCATTCTTCCTGTGGTGGAGGAAAACAAGGAACATAGTTTAATTTGCACCAAACTTTGAACGCTAGTAGTGTAGTTTGAGAGTTTAGCGCTAGTAGTGTAGTTTGAGAGTTTAGCGCTAGTAGTGTAGTTTGAGATTTTAAAGATTTTAAATGTGGGGATATTTTTAATATGCAAATTAAGCAGGTGTTAACTGGGGCAGATGTCAGTTAACACCTGCTACAACAAAGATGGCCGCCGCCGTCGGGGGCACTTCCTGGGTAGGGGAACCTCTTGGTTGGGGACTTTGGTGGGAGATGACAGATGTTTTTGACACTTGCTACAACAAAGATGGCCGTCGCCTCTTCCTATTGGTTGGGGTGGTGGGGGCACTAAGGAAGGGGGACGCCATTTTGAACACGCCCCTTGCTTCCTATTGGCTGGGGGCGGGTCAAAATGGCTGACTAGGCTGGGGGGGTGGAGGGGGGCGGGGCCAAAATGGCTGACTAGGGCAGGGGGAGTGGAGGGGGGCGTGACCACGCCCCTTGATTCCTATTGGCTGGGGGCGGGGCCAAAATGGCCGACTGTGGCTGGGGGGTGGAGGGGGGAGGCCACACCCCTCGATTTCTATTGGATAGGCAGCTCTCTCAAAACACCACTACTATTTTACAGTGTTAAGCGATTAATGAGTGTTATTTTGTTATTAAATTTGGTTTGTAAACAATCTTAATTAGAACTTTTCTGTTTTCAAATGTTTGGGCTGAAAATTGTACATGATTCAAGTGTATGGAACATAACGTACTTTTTGGACTATTCATTTTCTCTATACTTATACAATTCTTATTTCACTGACTCACTGATCACGATTTCTGGAAAACTACTGGACGGATTGCAACAAAACTTGAAATATAGCTTCGTTATAAGTCCTATAGGTCTCACTAAGAAATCTTTTGGTGATATTTTAACTGTAAGGGTGATTTTCAAGGGTTTGAAGTTCGTCTTTTTGCATGTGTATTCTTCTTATTCCAATCTCTCAATAATTATAATTGAAACGTCCATACCATATGTTAATATAGAACTATAATCTAGAGAGAGTACCTCTTCGAAACAGTTGTTAACTGGCAACTAAATTAATAATTTTGTCAGGTTGGCATTAAGTTGACTTAACTTTGTAAGGTTGGCACCAAGTTGAAGATTAAAATGCATTTATCGCGGAAAAATTGATTGGGTACTGCTACTTCAATCAGAGCTATTACTGAGAATATTATCTTATTATTTATTTTTCAATCACTTAATAATTGCATTATTTATAGCCGAAACGTCTCGTGTTAAATAATTTTAAAAAGGGTAATCAGATTTATAAATATAAGAATATAAATAGAAAAATAAATATTTTTATTTCTATTCCTGGGTGTGTAGATAATTTTTATGTTTCATAAAACAAACTTTTATGACTTTTATTATCCACTTTTAAACTTCTATTCCTATCAATTTTGTTTGTATATCTGACAGATCGCTTGAACAGCTTAAACAATTTCGATGAAATTTTACCTATTCAGTATGATGAATGGAGGGTTTTTTAAAACTTCAGAAGTGTCCGTTGTGGAATCTATGTGCAAAGAATGAGGAAATTCGGCAAGAATTTAACTTGACGAAAGAAAGGGGTTATTTATTGAAACGACCAAATAGCTGTTGTTGCTTTTCCTAATGTAAAAATATCCTCCATAGAAGGAGGGCGCTTTTCCCATAAATCAATTATTCCCAAACATTAGTTGTGTTACCAAAGAAAATAGAGGGTAGCTTTCGATAAAAATATTGTAGAATATGCATAACAGTTCGTTGATATACACTTGAAAATGTCAGTATACCTCATTAATAGCTCCAATGCTCCCCATTTGAATAATGCTGACACATCGATGTGAATCTTACTATAATTTGTTTACATTAGATCAGATGGAGAAAAGATGATAGCTACTGTTTCGATTTCATAATTTATTATGATTGCCATTTTTGCTTTTTATGCCAGCTGTTATTAGTTTCGATTTCAATATTATGTTTGACATTTCCGCTTTTTACTTTCCTTGCCCTTTTACCATAGGTAAGGAAAGTATTTCTTTCCGAAAAAAATTGAGGTACCCCAGTTTGTAAATTTCTATACGTTTCAAGTCCCACTGAGTCCAAAAAAGTGGTTTTTGGGTATTGGTCTGTATATGTGTGTGTGTATGAGTGTATGTGCGTCTGTGTACACGATATCTCATCTCCCAATTAACGGAATGACTTGAAATTTGTAACTCAAGGTCCTTACAGTATAAGTATAAGACACGAACAATTTCGATCAAATTCAATTGAAGATGGCGGCTAAAATGGCGAAAATGTCGTCAAACACAGGGGTTTTCGCGATTTTCTCAAAAACGGCTCCAAAGATTTTGATCAAATTCATAACTAAATTAGTCATTGATAAGCTCTCTGTATTAAACCCAGAAACTAGTTCAGATTCACTTTCAGAAAAATCAAATGGAGAACGATTAGTTTCTGCTAAAACACAAGCAAATAGAATTGAAAACAATGGATATCCTATTAGTAAAAATCAATTTAATTGTTGGGAATAAAAGAACTTAATTAAATCAAATCCATAAAAAAATGAAATTAAATATAATTAAAAACATACAAACTTCATAAGAAATACTCTGAGCGACTGAGCGAATACAACCCAAAAGGGAATAAGATGAATTAGAAGACCATCTAGATAATAAAATTCTATATACCATAAAACTTGAACAAGCAATATCAACTGCCATAAGTCTCATATCTGTGAAAATTTCAGGAGCTCCGCCCCATCTATGCAAAGTTTGATTTTAGATTCCCAATTATCAGGCTTCAGATACAATTTAAACAAAAAATTTTCAGTTGGAAAGATTGAGCATGAAAATCTCTACAATTGATGTTCAGTAACATTTTCACCTAAAATTGAAAATAAGCTCGAAATTCGAGAAAATGTGATTATTTCAATTGCTAACTGTTGATTCTATTAAATCATTCACTATGAAGAGATAGCAGACCTCGTGTGTTTCCAGCGTTATTGTCCTGTTACCAGCTGGCTCAGATCTTTGAATAGTAGTAGACTTGAGATGCGCGGGAACACTAGCGTCAGGTGATCAATTATCATAACGGCAAGGAAAGTTGTGTGAGTGCGCCACACCAGATTTTTATACCCGTTGTTATTATTATGTGAAATAAGCTCTCATTAAATGGAATCATAATATTATTGAAGTTATTGAGACAGGAGCTGGAAAAATATAAAGTAGGGATTGTGGCCCTTCAAGAAATAAGATGGAAAGGAGAAGGAGTCATGGACCTAGGAGACCACACTATTTTCTACAGTCGACTTGATCAAAATAATCTGATTTGTTGCCATGACATGGTATTAGAGTATAACAATTTTCAAAGTTAATCATTATTTTACAGTGTTAAGCGATTAATGAGTGTTATTTTGTTATTAAATTTGGTTTGTAAACAATCTTAATTAGAACTTTTCTGTTTTCAAATGTTTGGGCTGAAAATTGTACCTGATTCAAGTGTATGGAACATAACGTACTTTTTGGACTATTCATTTTCTCTATACTTATAAAATTCTTATTTCACTGACTCACTGATCACGATTTCTGGAAAACTACTGGACGGATTGCAACAAAACTTGAAATATAGCTTCGTTATAAGTCCTATAGGTGCTCACTAAGAAATCTTTTGGTGATATTTTAACTCTAAGGGTGATTTTCAAGGGTTTGAAGTTCGTCTTTTTGCATGTGTATTCTTCTTATTCCAATCTCTCAATAATTATAATTGAAACGTCCATACCATATGTTAATATAGAACTATAATCTAGAGAGAGTACCTCTTCGAAACAGTTGTTAACTGGCAACTAAATTAATAATTTTGTCAGGTTGGCATTAAGTTGACTTAACTTTGTAAGGTTGGCACCAAGTTGAAGATTAAAATGCATTTATCGCGGAAAAATTGTTTGGGTACTGCTACTTCAATCAGAGCTATTACTGAGAATATTATCTTATTATTTATTTTTCAATCACTTAATAATTGCATTATTTATAGCCGAAACGTCTCGTGTTAAATAATTTTAAAAAGGGTAATCAGATTTATAAATATAAGAATATAAATAGAAAAATAAATATTTTATTTCTATTCCTGGGTGTGTAGATAATTTTTATGTTTCATAAAACAAACTTTTATGACTTTTATTATCCACTTTTAAACTTCTATTCCTATCAATTTTGTTTGTATATCTGACAGATCGCTTGAACAGCTTAAACAATTTCGATGAAATTTTACCTATTCAGTATGATGAATGGAGGGTTTTTTAAAACTTAAGAAGTGTCCGTTGTGGAATCTATGTGCAAAGAATGAGGAAATTCGGCAAGAATTTAACTTGACGAAAGAAAGGGGTTATTTATTGAAACGATCAAATAGCTGTTGTTGCTTTTCCTAATGTAAAAATATCCTCCATAGAAGGAGGGCGCTTTTCCCATAAATCAATTATTCCCAAACATTAGTTGTGTTACCAAAGAAAATAGAGGGTAGCTTTCGATAAAAATATTGTAGAATATGCATAACAGTTCGTTGATATTCACTTGAAAATGTCAGTATACCTCATTAATAGCTCCAATGCTCCCCATTTGAATAATGCTGACACATCGATGTGAATCTTACTATAATTTGTTTACATTAGATCAGATGGAGAAAAGATGATAGCTACTGTTTCGATTTCATAATTTATTATGATTGCCATTTTTGCTTTTTATGCCAGCTGTTATTAGTTTCGATTTCAATATTATGTTTGACATTTCCGCTTTTTACTTTCCTTGCCCTCTTACCATAGGTAAGGAAAGTATTTCTTTCCGAAAAAAATTGAGGTACCCCAGTTTGTAAATTTCTATACGTTTCAAGTCCCACTGAGTCCAAAAAAGTGGTTTTTGGGTATTGGTCTGTATATGTGTGTGTGTATGTGCGTCTGTGTACACGATATCTCATCTCCCAATTAACGGAATGACTTGAAATTTGTAACTCAAGGTCCTTACAGTATAAGTATAAGACACGAACAATTTCGATCAAATTCAATTGAAGATGGCGGCTAAAATGGCGAAAATGTCGTCAAACACAGGGGTTTTCGCGATTTTCTCAAAAACGGCTCCAAAGATTTTGATCAAATTCATAACTAAATTAGTCATTGATAAGCTCTCTGTATTAAACCCAGAAACTAGTTCAGATTCACTTTCAGAAAAATCAAATGGAGAACGATTAGTTTCTGCTAAAACACAAGCAAATAGAATTGAAAACAATGGATATCCTATTAGTAAAAATCAATTTAATTGTTGGAAATAAAAGAACTTAATTAAATCAAATCCATAAAAAAATGAAATTAAATATAATTAAAAACATACAAACTTCATAAGAAATACTCTGAGCGACTGAGCGTATACAACCCAAAAGGGAATAAGATGAATTAGAAGACCATCTAGATAATAAAATTCTATATACCATAAAACTTGAACAAGCAATATCAACTGCCATAAGTCTCATATCTGTAAAAATTTCAGGAGCTCCGCCCCATCTATGCAAAGTTTGATTTTAGATTCCCAATTATCAGGCTTCAGATACAATTTAAACAAAAAATTTTCAGTTGAAAAGATTGAGCATGAAAATCTCTACAATTGATGTTCAGTAACATTTTCACCTAAAATTGAAAATAAGCTCGAAATTCGAGAAAATGTGATTATTTCAATTGCTAACTGTTGATTCTATTAAATCATTCACTATGAAGAGATAGCAGACCTCGTGTGTTTCCAGCGTTATTGTCCTGTTACCAGCTGGCTCAGATCTTTGAATAGTAGTAGACTCGGAAACACTAGCGTCAGGTGATCAATTATCATAACGGCAAGGAAAGTTGTGTGAGTGCGCCACACCAGATTTTTATACCCGTTGTTATTATTATGTGAAATAAGCTCTCATTAAATGGAATCATAATATTATTGAAGTTATTGAGACAGGAGTTGGAAAAATATAAAGTAGGGATTGTGGCCCTTCAAGGAATAAGATGGAAAGGAGAAGGAGTCATGGACCTAGGAGACCACACTATTTTCTACAGTGGACATGAACAAAACACATTTGGAACAGGGTTTGTTGTGCACAGATGCTATAGAGACAGAATTATAGGGTTTAAAGCAATAGGTGAAAGAATGTGCACAATGAGAATTAAGGAAAAATCCTTCAACATCAGTTTAATATGTGTTCATGCACCCACAGATGAAGCTGACGAACATTTGAAGCTGACGAATTAGGGATCAGTTCTATGAGAGGCTTGAAAGTGAATATGAAAATACTCCTGAGCATGACGTGAAACTGATACTGGGCGATTTCAATGCCAAACTTGGGAAAGAAGCTTGCCACAGACCAACTATTGGTCCTTAGAGCCTACACGATGAGAGCAATGAAAATGGCCTAAGAATGATCGACTTTGCAGGCGGTAATAACATGACTATCAGTAGTTCATATTTACATCAACATAAAGACATCCACAAAATGACTTGAGCATCACCAGATGGTACAACAAAGAACCAGATAGATCATGTTATGATAGACAGGCGCCATGGCTCTGATATCCTGGATGTGAGAAGTCTTCGTGGGGCTGACTGTGACACAGATCACTTCATGATCAGATTAAGATATAGGCAAAGAATTAATAATGCTGGATTGACCAAGGGTATAAAACAACTGACGTTTGAAAAACCGAGGATGAAAAACCAGAATATAAAGAGAAGTTATCAGCAAAATCTAGAAGAACGACTGAGGGAACCTCTGAATACAGAAAACGCATCACTGGATGAAATTTGGAGAGGCATTAGAGAAAATATTGTAAAAACCGCCCAGGAGACCATTGGATATAAGAAAAGAGAAACCAGAAACGTATGGATGGATGAGGAATGCTTGCAAGCCCTAGAAGACAGAAACCGAGCAAGAATGAACATGCTGAACAGAAAAACAAGAGCAACAACAAACCTATTCCAAGAAAAAAGAGCGTATGCCAGACAGCTCTGCCGAAAAAAGAAAAGATATTTTGGAAGAAGTAAGTTGGAAGAGATAATGGCGTTTGCTGAGGCAAAGGATGTGAGAAAAAAGTATATGAGAATACGAGAAGGAAAGGCTGGATTCCAAGCAAGAACACATTTTTGTACAGATGATGATGGCAATCTTGTAGGAGGGGAAAAACAAGTCATTGAGTGGTGGAGAGAATATTTCAATCAATTGCTTGGAGGAATAGCTGAGGAGGATCTACAACTGGAATGGAATCAAATAGGTCCAGAATCATTCATTGAAGACCCTCAGATACGTGAAGTAGAGGAAGCCGTTGAATCACTGAAAAATAATAAGGCCCCAGGGGAGATACAATAACAGCAGAAATGATAAAGGCCGGGGGTCCACCCCTTCTCAAAGCTTTACATAGTTTAATTGTTCAAATTTTGAGAGAAGAAGAAATGCCTGAAGATTGGCGGATGGCGGTAATCTGCCCTATCCATAAGAAAGGGAGCACGACTGACTGCTCAAACTATAGAGGTATTTCCTTATTGAATATTGCTTATAAAGTCCTAACCAAGATAATAGGTAGAAGGTTGATGCCTTATGTGGAAGAAATTTTAGGGGACTACCAAGCTGGATTTAGACCAAACCGATCATGCACAGACCATATATTCACTATCCGTACAATTTTGGAAAGATGCTATGAGTATAATATTGATTTGCACCAATTATATGTAGATTATAAGCAAGCATTTGATAGTGTGAAAAGGAATAGTCTGTTACCAAGTATGATTGAATTCGGTATACCTGGAAAACTTACAAGATCAGTGAGAATGACTTTGAAAGGTACAAATACAGAGTGAAGATCCAGGGAAGCCTGTCCAACAGTTTCTTGGCAAGTAATGGACTTGGACAAGGAGATGTATTATCGGTCATGCTATTCAATATTAGTTTGGAAAAGGTTATACGGAGTTTGACAGTGATCATGGATAGGACTCTACAATACATGGCATATGCAGATGATGTGGTCCTACTAGCAAGAAATAAAAGAGCCCTACTGGAAGGATTTGACCAACTTAAGACTGGATCTGAGCAAACAGGTCTCAAAATTAATAATAAGACAAAAAATATGCACAATAGTAGAAAGAATACCCAAGGGAATGAAAGACGTTTTGTGTTTGGAGACAGTAGTTTTGAAAACATGATATTCCATCAGCTGGTCTTATTACCTTCCATCCTATACTATTAAACGAGCAATTTCTGTTTATATGTTTAGATGTTCAGATGTTTGGATGTTTAGATATTTGGATGTTTATATGTTCATATTTCACCGGATCTCGAAAACGGCTCTAACAATTCTCACGAAATTCAGAGCATAGTAGCTTTATAATATAAAAATTCGATTGCACTAGGTCTCATCCCTGGGAAAACTCGCTGAAGGACATTGAAAGGATAATTATTATTCATCCTTGGAGAAACAGCTGATAATAATATTGTTTCGTCGTCTGTTGATGATGGAAGTGAGTGAGCGAGTTCATGTGTGTGGGACTGTGCCAAAATTATGACTCAGCTATTGAACTTTTGTAATCATTCAATCAGGTACTTAGTGCTGGTTGCAAAAAAGCCGGACTATTTTCAATCCTGATAAATACCAGCAGATGGATTTTTTGAAATGATCTTCTCTGATTTGGTTCACGTGAAATTAATGAGGATTGAAATTCAACCGGCTTTTGTGCAACCGGGCCGGATGTTAATTTACAATCAAATTTCCATCCCCAAGCTTTTGGTTCCAAGCTAGGATTAAAGAAAGAAATCATATAATGGTAGTCAATAATCAAAGTGATTGAATAAACTCTCTTCAGAATTATTCAAATAACATTGAAATGTCCACTTGAAAATTACCACTTGAATATTAATGGTTGTAAAGTTTAGGACATGAGAAATCAGTCACATTGAATGTTAGACTAATTATTATGAATGAACTTTCATATATGAATGGTCTTCCATGGAATAAAGAATCAGTGGATTGGCTGCTTTTAGACTTTTGAATAAGTAGAACGAAGAGTAAAGCTGCGTTTACACCAAAGTTATCAACAGAATGTAAACATTTGATGAATATATGTGTTAGTCGAGTTCCGTTCAATCTAATAGAATCCATAAGGATTAAGTTATCAACATTTTGTCAGAAAATTAAAACATTGCATGATTTAATGAAAATATTCCCTGATGTCAAGATGAATATTCCCTGACTAATTATTATGAATGAACTTTCATATATAAATGGTCTTCCATGGAATAAAGAATCAGTGGATTGGCTGCTTTTAGACTTTTGAATAAGTAGAACGAAGAGTAAAGCTGCGTTTACACCAAAGTTATCAACAGAATGTAAACATTTGATGAATATATGTGTTAGTCGAGTTCCGTTCAATCTAATAGAATCCATAAGGATTAAGTTATCAACATTTTGTCAGAAAATTAAAACATTGCATGATTTAATGAAAATATTCCCTGATGTCAAGATGAGTGCATAAGAGCAACTGGGTGACACAATAAGGCATCGCTAACTTTTGATTGCTTTTTAAAATACGCAGTTGAATGTATATTTCTACAGAGTTGAATGTATTGTTCAAACTGAGGTGATAGCAACGCAACTAATCATCACACTTACAACGATTTTTTGGTAACTAAGTATTATAGAAATGTATATGAATGAAACTTGAAACGGTCCTACATATAATAACATTTTCATCGAGGGAGAGCACCTTTTCGGATACAAAATTCTATGACAGTGACGAGACTATATTAATTTATTATTCATGTTATATTCAGCAAGCAAATTTTGTTTGCATGATGAACCTCAAAAACAATTATTATAACGGCTTTGGTAGAATTCAGGCTATAAATATTTTACAAAAATAATCCGATCAGTTAATTCCCGTAGCGAAGCACGGGTACCCTGCTAGTAGTGAATAAATCAAAATTCGGGGAAGAAACAGTTTTTGGCTGTGCCTGTTAGTCCTTTCCCAATCATTTATCAATAAGTAAATAACGAACGAAGCTCGGTGCCCTAAAATTAAATATTATAAAATATGTTAAAGTACATCTGTATTTACAAGTTTCTGGATTCGAACTTATAATCGACAACATAATCTGGAAGGTACACAATTGTCATTATTTTACAATTTCAAAAGTTTTGGTGAGAGTAATTTTGTTATTTAATTTGGTTCAGAATCTTTCCAATTCAAAATTATTGTTTAAAAGTGTTTGCTCAGTAAATCGTACGTGGATTTTTACGTTGGAATAACATAACATTTTCTGTCGATTGAACCCAACCTGATGAATCTTGAGAAAACAAAAAAAAGGAACAAATTGCATTGAATGAGGAATATATCCTTTCAGGAGCTATTCAATATTAGTAAAGATCAAATAATTATTTGTGCATTACTATACATAGTATAAATATATTACTATAATATTCTAATGATGTGACTTGGGATGAATTGAAACTGTGCTTTCCACTCAAAGAAATTTCGACAAATCAAATCAAATGTTTTTATTGTCGTTCACAATTATACATGTATTGACAAAGTCATGAAAACGGAGCAGAGTCCTTAGTCTAAAGCCGAGGTGAATAAAAACATAATATATATAGAATTTAAACATTAAAAATAAAAAAACAATAAAAATAACACCAGGACAGACAATAAAATTTGGAATTGAATAACAGAATTGATTGAAACAACACTTCAGCACTTCTAATACTTAACACTAAATAATTATATGTGGATGCTCAAAGAATTCCTCAATGTCATAGAAAGGATTTCCACTCAGCCAAATATCCAATTTATTGAGAAAAGTCATATTATCATATTTGTTAATGGACCCCAACAAACTATTGTAAACCATTTTGTACATTATACAGTGACTATTAAGTGATTTACTTAATCTGCAATATTGGAAATTCATTTTACCCCTATTACGTGTGCTGTGTGAGTGGACATGTTCATTAAGAGTTGTTTCTGGTAATTTCTTTAAAGAGTAAGCAGCAAGTTCAAAGATGTAAAGATTGATGACAGTCTTAATATTTAATTTTATAAATATAGGCTTACAGTGATCCAAGGGACCTGAAGCATTGATAACTCTAACAACTTTCTTTTGCAACCTCAATATCTCTGCAACCCTCGGAGAATTGCCCCATACAAGAGGACAGTATTTAATAAGGGACTGAAAAAACGCGAAGTAAGCCATTCTCACACTATGTGGAGTCACACATTGCTTCAGACGTCCAATGAGATAGATGACTCTTGAAAGCCTTGCTTTTAAATAATCAATGTGTTTTCCCCAGGTCAGTTGATGATCAATGTGTACCCCTAAAAATTTAACATTATTTACAATATCCTGTTGAGTATATTCATTATCATATGGTCTCAGACTAAATATGACATTCTCAGTCTTATTAGCATTTAAAAGATATCCATTTGCTCTGAACCAGGCTCCTGCTTCATCGAGTGAGCTATTAACAACATTTGAGAGCTTAGCCATATCATTAGAGACATTCAAAAAGGTAGTATCATCCGCATATAATACTGCTCTGCTCAAAACATTGTGGGGCAAATCATTGATACTTATAAGGAATAATAGAGGACCCAGGACGGATCCTTGAGGTATGCCATACTTCAGGAAAATTACATCAGACCACTCTCCATTGACGCAGACGGTCTGCTTTCTATTCTTCAGGTAAGACTCAAATAGTGTTAGAGAAACTCCCCGAAAACCGTAATAATGAAGTTTCTCTATCAAGTCACCATGGTCGACGCATTCAAATGCTTTGCTTAAGTCACAGAATGTAACGTGTGCATAAGACCTATTTTCAAATGCCTGCAAAATGTCATGGACCAAACCCTCAACTGCATCAACAGTTGCTTTGCCTTTTCTAAAGCCGAACTGAACTCCTGATAATAAGTTATTTTCCTCCAAAAATACAATAACTTGCTCACATATTATTATTTCAATAAGTTTAGAAAGAACAGGCACCAATGACACAGGACGATAGCTCTCTGGTTTATCTTTAGACCCCTTTTTGAATATAGGGCACACCTTTGATATTTTAAGCTCCTCAGGGAATTTCCCCTTTTGCAATATTCTGTTTATGCATGCGGTCAGTGGTTGCACAATGTGAGGTATTATTTTTTTCAAAAAATTGTTCGACATGTTATAATAATCATAGTTGTAAGAGTTATTCAACTGTTTTGCTGCCTTTAAAACATCAATTATTGTGACAGGTCTCCACTCGAAACACCTATTTAGCCTAACTTTAACTTTATTAATACAATCTTTTACTGATATATCAGGTTTGACAATCTCTCTTTTAACCCTATCAACGGACTCAACACAGTAACTGTTAAATGAATTTGGGGATATCAGTGGTTCAACGCCTTTTGATATATTACAACTTTTTTTTATGAGAGCCCATGCAGTCTTACATTTATTATTGCTAGATTCGATAAGTTTACTATTATAAGTAACTTTGGCATTAGTCACCTCTCTGATATAGACTTTTTCCAATGCAGTCAACTGGTTCTTAATTTCGACACTGCCTGTGCTTTTATGTAATAAATGAAGTGAAATTATCCTATCCTTTTCCTTGGCTAAATCCTGAGTATACCAATTTTTCTTTTTTACTTTGTTTATGATTCTACAAGGCTTAAGAACCAAGAAAACATGTATTATATTGTCAAGATCATAAAAAAGAAACTGAACATTGCCATTGCATCACGAAAGTGATGATGTGATAACATACTCCAATCAGTAAATCTCAACTTTTCAATAAGTCGTGGAAAGCTTCTCGGTGGGAAAACATGTTTAAAACTACTTCTAGTCAGATCATTCGGCTCACTTATCAGAGTTATATTAGATATCTTAGGTTTTACCAATCTTACAACTAAACCATCATGGTCTGTGAACGGAAAGTCCTTTACTACCCTACTCTCTGCACGATCAGTATGACAATTAACAAAAACATTATCGAGACAGCTATCACCTCTGGTAGGCTGTGAGTTCAAACAATAACAGTTGAATTCTCTAAGTAAATTGAAGAAATCTAAGACTGTTTTCTTTGAGGTCAAAACATCGAAATCAGCATTGAGATCACCCCCCGCTATTACAGTGTAATTTTCCCATTTAGATAAGTGGCTAAGGAGATTCTCAAGAGCACTCAAGAATTCATATGGGTTATATCCCGGAGAGTGATACATGCAGACTACAATAATTTTAAATTTGTCTACTATTACAGCCGAAGCCTCAAATATAAATTCTGAGGTGAAATCACTTATATCCAGGGCTCTAGTTTCAATGTCATTAGCTACAAAAATAGCAGTCCCTCCCCTAATGTGATTTGTTCTGCAGAAGTTGGCAGCACAATAAAAATTATCGGGGTGAGAATAGATCAATTCATCGTGACATAGCCGATGTTCTGTTAGGCACAAAAATAAGATAGGAGCCTCTGCGCCACTATTAAAACCTAAAATGTAGCCGTCTAAATGTAATGATTTTCTGTTCAATCCCTGAATATTGAGGAACAAAAATCCGAGCAAAGGGTGTATATCTGAATTTCTATTATCATTCACAGTGTTTTGTTTAAAAAAAGGGATAGAGAACTGTCTAAAAAATCTAAGGATTGATGGGAAGACAAGTAAGATTTCTCTGAAAGGACAGTGCCATTAGGGATCTGATTCAAGAGATCTGCAGGAGAACTGAGTGGATTGGGTGTGATAGGGTAGGAACCCAGATAGTGAATAGCGGGAGGTTCAGGCAAATGAGGAATCCGCAGCTCATCCGCAGTTGTAGCCCCGCCACCAGTAGTCGCCGATAGATCAATGTCACCCACACCAATCCTCGCAGCATTCTGCATGGCAAATACTTGAAAGTTCTTGGCTAGTATCAGCTTTCCGCGACGATTGAGATGCAGACCGTGCCTTGTGAAGTGGGATCGCTGGAGGAAGTCGTTGACGTCCAAAAAGGAAAGCAGCAGACCGCCCTCATATTCACTCACCACTTTCGATAGATAAGAGTTGGAGTGGAGTATGTTTTCATTTAGGCTGAGGTTGTCATATCTGTACGGTACACTGCATACAACGATTTTAGATCTCAGCTGAAGTTTTAAAAGAGCGTTTATTCCTTGGAGTACAGTTAACTGATGAGGTTCGTCTACATGGAAGTCGTTTGTGCCAGCCAATATAACAATAACATCATCCTTGGTGAAATCCTTAACAAAATCCATGCCATCTTGGACAATATGTTTTAATTTGGCGCCAGGTTTAGTATAAACAAAGGTTTCAAAGCTGTCATACAGAAGCTGCAGGTATACACTCAAATGTTTTCCTTGGCTATCCGCTAGAATTGTCATTCTCCTTTTTTTATCAGTTTGAGTTGTTTCAGTAATGGGGTTTTTATCATGAGACGTTTTGGGCAACGCTCTAGGTCTGTGAACTTGAGCCTGGACCAAAAGTTTATGAGAAGTGGTAGGCCTATTATTACTTGCAGATTTAGCGTTTTCAGAGAGAAGTTCATATCTGTTATTTACCGTTATAGCTCCAGTCTCAGTAAATTTTTTTCGGTAAAATTTTGAAAATACGAGAAAATTTTTTTATAATGAATCATGGGATTTAACAATGATGATTAAGCCATTTATGAAGAAAAAAGAATAGAATGTCTTTTTTCGATTGTCGTGTCATTCCGTCCAGGAAACTGGAATTTTTGACATCCAAATTGGTTTGTTTCAATATGTATAACATTTTTTGTTTCAAAATAGATTGAAATATTAGAATTTCTTTCTGAGCTACTCTATTTGTAAACCTGTTGAGAGTGAATATGAAAATTCAATTCCAGTAGCCACAGGCCTATCAAATTTTCATAACAATGCCGTCTTGTCAGTTTTGACGTAAGTAGTCGATGATTATTCGTGTGACGTACAGGAGCAATGCAAAATTCAAAGTATAACGGACATCAATCAGAGAAAGCCAAATCGTAATCTGTCGATCAATGTGGTGGTCACTCGTGATGCAAGCCCCGCCACGCACTTTGTGCCACGCAACGGTCCGCTGGCAATAATTGCGGCTCAATTATTGATGCGGTGTTTACAGCGTTAACCCTTTGTCAACAACCTAATCCGTTTCCTTTGTCAAAGATTGATTGTTGCGTGGCTAAAAGCACCTTACTTGAATGGGGCTACTTGGCTGGCGGCTTCACCGAAGCGGCAAAGAGCTTCACTCGAATTCTCCGCCATTTATACTCATGAACCGCAATTTCAATGATTTACAATGGTAGTCTCAATGGATTTATGACTATAAATTCTTAAATATTCACCAACACCACTAATGAATTTTATCCTTGTATCATATAATATAGATTCATCTTCTATACTCATAAAATTCTTATCTCACTGACTCACTCACTCACTCACTGATCACGATTTCTAAGAAAACTACTGGATGGATTGCAACAAAACTTGAATATAGATTCCCTATACGTCCTAGGTGCGCACTAAGAAATATTTTGGCGATATCTCAACTGGTTTTTGAGGGTTTAAAGTTCGTATTTTAGCATGTATATTCTTCTTCTCCTAATCTCTTAATATATAATTGAAATTTCCATATCATATGTTACTATAGAACTACAATCTGCAGAGAGTACCTCCTCGAAACAGTTGTTAACAACTGGCAACTAAGTTAATAATTTTGTCAGGTTGGCATTAAGTTGAGATGACTTCATTGGGTTGGCATCAAGTTGAAAAATCTGGTGTGGTACACTCACACAACTTTCCTTGCTCATATTTGAAACTACGATCAGACTTCTGTATATTATGTGTATCTATAATTGTTTTCAGAGTACTTTTTCCTTTGTGTAAATTGTGAAATTCGATTGATTTTTTTGAAATCGTCAAAACAGCTGTTCTACAGATGAAATATCTCGACTATGTGTTCTTTTTATGAACTGCGCTACCTACCTACCTCATGCACGAGAAGGAGGTTACTAAGTCCATTTCTCAAGGATGGGGTGGACCCCTCATTAGTTTCCCTGAAAGGAGACTCATGCCAGTTGATAGAGCTGATAAATAACTATACAGGGTATGAATTTAAAAATAATCGGTCAAGTTATTTCTGAGAAAATCGTGAAAAAGATGGTTTTTTAGTAATTATCCGCCATTTTTCTCAAGAATATTACAAAGCTCCTGCAATTTTCCCAGGAATAAGACTCATGTCAGTTGATAGGGCTTATAAATAACTATCCATGGTATGAATTTGAAGAAAATCGTTACAGCCGTTTTCGAGAAAACCGTGAATAACATGGTTTTTAGTGATTATCCGCCATTTTTCTGAAGAATATTACAGAGCTCCTGCAATTTTCCCAGAAATGAGACTCATGTTATTTGATAGGGCTTATAAATAGCTATCCATGATAAAAATGTGAAGAAAATCGTTAGAACCGTTTTCGAGGAAACCGTGAAAAACATGGTTTTTCAGTAATTATCCGCCATTTTTTTCGCCATTTTGAATTCAATTTTATTGAATTTCTTATTGTCGGATCCTCATGGTCTAAGGACCTTAAGTTCAAAATTTCAAGCCATTCGGTTGATTAGGAATGGAGTTATCGTATTCACAGACATACACACATACACAGACACACACACACAGACCAACACCCAAAAATCATGTTTTTGGACTCAGGGGACCTTGAAACGTATAGAAAACTTGAAATTTGGGTACCTTAATTTTTTTTGGAAAGCAATACTTTCCTTACCTATGGTAATGAGCAAGGAAAGTGAAAACTAATTAAAATGCATTTATCGGGAACAAAATGATTGGGCACTGCTGCTTCAATCGGAGCTATTCCTGGGAGTATAGATAGTTTTTATTTTTCATAAAACAAACTTTTATGACGGGAGTTGCTTCTATCTATTGATCCTATTCTATCAAAACAAATTTTGTTTGTATGTCCGACAGATCGCGTAAACTGCTAAACAATTTCGATGATAGTTTAATAATTCAGAATGATATATGAAGGGTATTTTTTAAACTTCAGAAGTGTCCGTTGTGGAATATGTTTGCAAAGAATGAGGAAATTCGGCCAAAATTTAACTTGGGCGAAAGAAATGGGTTATTTATTAAAACGGCCAAATAGCTGTTGCTGCTTTTCCTAATGTAGAAATATCTTCCATAGAAGTAAGGCACTTTTCCCATGAATCAAATATTCCCAAACATTGATGGTTTTACCAAACAAAATAGAAAGTAGCTAAAAATATTGGAGATGTGCATAACAGTTCGTTGACTGTCAGTATTCCTCATTAATAGCATCAATGCTCCCCATTCAAAACAATTCTGACAAATTGATGTGAATCTTACTATAATCTGGTTACTTTAGATCAGATAAAGATAATAATGTTAATGATCGCTACTGTTTCAATTTCATTCATTTTTAACATTTCTGCTTTTGATGCCAGCTGTTATTATTATGTGAAATAAGCTCTCCTTGAATGAAATCATAATCATTGAAGTCAATTATACTGCTGCCCGGTTGCAGAGTCGACAAATAACGTCTCCCATAGTTAACAGCGCCAACTATTTAACAAGCCAATTTCGTTGCAGAGACGTTCTGTTAGCTATTGCTCTGCCGATAGGTAACAGCGCGCCAACATACTGGTTTTTCCGTTGCAGAGACGAAAACCCTACAGGCAGATGACGTCATCTGAGGCTACCAATAACTAAATGTGCTCTTAATTTAAATGCCGAGAATCATGCTTATAAATCCACTATACATTCGCACCAAGTGTATTTTAAGGTTATGTTGACTTGTTTGCATGTTCTAAAAGACAGACAAAAATGATCATACATAATAGTTGATTAATAGTAGACAAAGTGTAAATAAACTGAATAAAATATCATTGACTATTCGAGTAGCTTGGACGAAGATGTAATACAATTTTCAATACTTGATTTTAAATAATCAATTATTATTAATTCTAATAATAAGCACCGTATGCAGAGTCATTAGAAATATATATTGTAAACTGGCTGCTTTGCTTCCAAGATAATTAATTATATTTAAATGCCAGAAGGCAATTGAATAAATCTGGTCAAAAAATTTGTTTATAAATATTATACAATAATAATTACACCAGTCACTTATTTCACATCTACCTCTAATTTTATTTTACTTAATTCATTCATTTAGCTATCAAAATACAAATTGAAATAAAATCAAACTGAAAATAATTACAAATTAGTCTGCAGTTTACAATCTTGATTCGTAACCTCCAAGCATAAATAGCACAATGAGCAGACAGCAGTTTTGTGATAAACAAGCGCCATGTTGTGACGTCATCCGACTGGAGGTTTGGAAGAACTGTTCACAGTGATTCTCTCTCATTTGCCAATACATTAGTTGGATAGAAGCATACCACGCAAAAAGTGTTATGAGCAGCAGTGTGACTTATGTGTGTGCCTTATCAGAGCCATAGCTAACAGGGGTCTGGCAAACGACTCTGCAATGAACATCTATTTATGGGCGAGTTGTTAACTAATAGCTCTGTTAACGATTTCGATTGAATCAGGAATATAGTAGGTTTGCGACAAAAAAACATTATTTTGGAACAGGTCTCAACTGTGGGAAAATTCGATGAAGTTCCTTGAGAAGGATTATTGGTCCCTCAAGTAGCAGCTTATCAGAAAAAAGTTCTCCATAGTCTGTTGAAAACATAAGAGAGTGTGAGCAAATGAAAAAGATTATAATAGCTGTAGTTTAGTTACCAATTTTGGCGACCTTATTTTAAAACAATGCAGTATTCATGGAACATCTGGAAGAATAGATTCAGAAAGTGACCGGATGATAGTAAAAAAATTAAAAATCGGTCTCTCCAAACATATGGTAGTTGGATGTGATTTTCATTATGAGGTGATAAAAATGCAACTAATTTCTTCAGCTTCTATTGTATTGGTTCCTATGTTGCTCTATGTTTGTACACTGCAGCCATGGCCTTGAGAGAGCCAGTTGCACCGTCTGTTAATAAAATTCATAATCCGGACTATATACAACGAGAACCAATCAGAGAAGTCTTCTATTTAAAAAAAACCCTGCTCCGATTAATTCTCATGAAATTTAATCCTGATTGAACAGGCTTTTGTGCTACCACTGGGCCTGATATTCTCATGTTTCAAAATCAGCTAAAAACTAAATCGAAAAAAAAACATAATATTCCATCTATTCCTATTTTCTTTCGTGATGTCATTGCATAGCAGAAGACAAACCTATTGATATTGTTAGACCACAAGTAAATACTAAAGTTGTCAATAATTTAGATATAAATTAAATTGAGTAACATGTTAGTTTACATCCAAATTCTCATCCCTAAGCTTTCGGTTTTAAGCTGATATCAGAGAAAAAATCATATAATGGTAGTCAATAATCGAAGTGATTGAATATTCTGATTAATATATTCAGATTAATGCAAATTCACATTAAAATGATCCCACTTTAATATTTATTATAGTAATGTTTATGACATAAGAAATCAGCCACAATATGTTATACTAACTATTACGAATGAACTCGCATGTATGAATGGACTTCCATGGAAGAAAGAATCTGTGGATTGGCTGCTTTTACACTTTTGGATAAGTGAAACGAAAAGTAAGCAACAAGCTACGCCAAAGATTCCAGAATAAGCAAGAGATCCATGGATAGGCTACCAGAGTCATCAAATTCCGAATCAACTTAATATGGAATTTAATGTTCAATTGCATCAAGCAAAAACAAAAATAACATGATCACTGCTAATTTGATAACTGTCAACGGGAAATATTAATTACCAATGAAAAAAGTCGTGGTCGACTCTTAAGCCCCGCCCTATATTCTACGAAATTCGCTGCAATTAGACTTCTCTTCTACAGAGCACTCCAAACATATTAATCAATTATTCGAATAATTTGACCCAATTATTTTCATGCCAAGTTGTGGCGTAATCTTAAAAACGATTATAACAATTTTGGTAGGATTTAGATTATAAATAATTCACAAAAATAATTTCATCTTTTAATTCCCTTAGCGAAGCACGGGTGCCTTGCTAGTCTATTATATAAATCCAGATATGATATATTATAAGAATACATTATTTCATCAGCTACCGTATTTATCCAATCCGAGATCAAATTCATTCTAGTTCCACATCTCTGAAGATTCAATATCAGTTTTGAACTATTCTAACCTCTTGCCTTGAGATTGTACATGTAATGAATGTGAATATGTTTCATTTGGGTGTAATCAAGTTTATTTGATTCATTAGGAAAGTTGACTGAACCATGAAATTTATTGATATTTGGAGAAACAATTCTATTTGTACTCCCTACTAACTCTCAAATATGATTGTAAAATCGCCATCTCTAGTTGGATACCTCAGTCGAAGGAGAATTACAAAGTTCCATAACTAGGTCCGTCAACTGGTCATCCTACGTTGAAAGCAGTGAAAGGCTAGTGGGAAGATATTATGTTGAGAATCATTGGTAAAATTAAAATGCATTATCTATGTATTTCCCAAAATGAAGTTTAATGTAACCTATTTAACAGAGTTGTCGAGTCGTTGGACAGGGCATCCAAATAAGATGGCTGTGATGAAATTCACAATTAGAATTATGCGGTTCGTTCATCTACCTTCTATCTATATATAAAGATTGATTCTTAATTATGGTAAAATAATTTAATACGTGATAGTAGAGGTGGAAATAAGAAAAAAAATATCATAAACATATATCCATAAACGCTTCATAGCTCTTTTAGTATCCTCCAAATTGATTGACATTGAATTGATTGATTGACATTAAACTGCACTGACAATACTCTCGTGCTCTTCTCTGGATGTTCATAAATTTCATTAAGAACTTGTTCTTCTAACTCAACAGTCATAGTAGATCGGGGTCTGCCTGCATAAATGTACTCTTTGGATATCAAAGAACCTGTTTCAGACAGACATAGATGAATAGTGGCAAAATACCTTGAACTTGGACATACTCGGTTAGGAAAGTTGATACAAACGTCTTGCTTTTTGATACAAACGTCTTGCTTCAGTACTATTACAGTAGTGTACCATTTTATACATTGAATGCATGTCAGCTAATTCGGAGTATGAATAATGTATAAAATTACATGCCATTTTTTAAAAGTAAACACTTACACAAAAGCAAAGTGAAATGGTTACAAATAGCTGATTAATAGATTAAACAAAAAACACAGCGCAGTTACAGTAGGCCTAACTTACAGTTTGTTGTTTTGTTCAACAGTGAGCTAAAATATTCCTGAACATAATTTTCCGCTGATTATTTCTTTTAAATATTTTCTTATTTAAAACAAAATAAATCAGCTGTTTTGGAACAGCTTTTATTGAAATCCATGTTTTATTTGCAATCAGCTACAACCTATGAGTAGTAGTTATTAGTTCTCTCCTCATAAAACAGCAATTTTTTGTGGTGTAATGTACTACATAAGAATACATTTTATTCAACTTTTATTAAAAATTTAGTTTACACAGCTTACATGATTCTTTTCAGAATTAAATTCTCTACAATTTCCATTGCGAAAAAGTATTTGTTTACTGGTCATTAAAGAAAGTTATTGGGCATCAAACGTAGAAGTCTGTGTTTTTCTACTTAGATTTTTTGCATATTTCAACTTTTTTCTCAAAAACTACTCACACTACAGCTTCCAGACTAGTTTTATTCAATTTTTCAGATATTTTTCCATATGAATCCAGCATATTTTTTCAAAAACTAGTCCCCAAACAATTCAGCATCGGTGTATTTCACCAGAGGAACTGAATTCCGGACGAAAACTTCCACTCTGTATAGCTCGCTAATGAAGCGTTTATGGATATATGTTTATAAGATTTTTTTCTTATTTTTACCTCTACTATCACGTATTGAATTATTCACCATAATTTGAATCACCCTGTATAGAAGCGAAATGTCACTCACTGACTGACTGACTGACTCACTCACTCACTCGCAAAACTAAAAATCTACCGGACCAAAACGTTCAAATTTGGTAGGTAAGTTGACCCTTTAGAGGCGCACTAAGTACGGATGTAGAAAAATTTCCAAAGATACGCCCAACATCTGCGTTTTTCCAGCGTTTTTTAGCGTTTTCTCAGCTTTATCAAGAACAAATGAACAGAAAATGTTATAATTCAGTACAGAAGCTCAGCTAGGGTGTAATAATGTTGTGTTAGAAGGAATTTGAAATAACGCCAAAGATACGCCCAAAATAAGCGGTCTTTTTGCGTTCTCTCAGTTCTTTCATCAAGTAATAGACAGAAAATGTTCAAATTCGGTACAGAGGTTCAGCTAGGTTCTAAAAATTTTTGATGAGGTGACTTTAATATTTCATCAAAGATACGCCCAAAATCAGCGTTTTTTTCAGCATTTCTGCGTTTTCTCAGTACTTTGACTTTCTGAAGGAATGAAACATGCTCAAATGAAAAATGCAGGCGAGCGGAGCGAGCCCACTGATCTCATTTTTGGACGATCCAGTCAGGGGTCCAGGGGGTGGAGCCCCCTGGCTAGACGGATATGGCGAGCGAAGCGAGCCTAACGGCTAGTATTTGTTTTATTTTCAACTTGAAATTTTGAATAACATGTGAACAGCTCTGACAGATGATCAGGTACTGGTTCAATTTAGTTACAGGAAAGATTTAAAATTAGAAATGAGAGAGAATGACAAGAATATCCATTGTTCTTGACTCTGCTTACATTTTGATCAGTCATATTAGTATATTTCTATTCCTAGCATCTCATCTCATCTCAAAATAAGTTGTATGATGCATTATTTTATATCAGAATAGTGTTTACCGATGACTGAATTGAATCATAGTACAATGTATTACGTACAACATGGAATTAATAACCTACTAGCTCGGCTCTCATGTTGTGGAATAGTTTGCATAATGTATGATTTCACGTGAAAACTGACTGATTTGTCAAACTACAAAGTCTCCTTGTTACGTTTCCATATAACATAACATACATGTTCCTCGTGACATGTCCGCTTGAGGTCTGTACAGAAATAAAGTCATCTCATGTTTATAATTATTAAACAAAGTTTATGTAACTTCATCGACTATGCATCATGCTGTTACTTTTCTAAAGGTCAAACATTCAGCTCTCGCTTTTCTGGAACTTCAATAAGAAATTTGCTATTAATAAGATGGAAAGTAGGATTTGTCATTGAAAAGATGATTGACATGGATGGCTAAGTATATTTGATATAAAATCATACAGATTAGCTCCCACATCCTTGATCTAAAAAATACAGATTCATATCGGATGAAAACTACTTGATACTGTTATAACCACTCATATATCAGAAAGTTGAAGACTTTGAATTCTTTTGAAGATTCATTTTCAAATTTTCAAAAACTGTCCATTTAAAAAAAACTCAGTTACAGTGAAGATCAAATAATTGTTCGTCAATTGGTAATCTGAAATGCTTGCTATCAGACTCTGACATACTGACAGCTTTTGAAATTATTAGTAACTCTTCACTTAGCCGTTTCAACTTCTCAGTTTGCACTTGAACTCACATTTAACATGATCCCGAAAATAAATTTTCCAGTATTAACTAATAACCATTTAACCAATAAACCTATCCCGAAAATCAATTTTCCAGTTGTTAATCATTATAAATATTGAGAGAGTTACTTGATGAGACACAACCTACAAACTTCGGTGTGAATTTCAATTAATATGACCAAAACAAAAATTAATCCACTTTACCTCTGTTAATACCTATTGGCTCACAAGTTGATTTCAATTTAAATTCTAATTCATACTTTATTTCGCTCAATATCTGTACGAGGTATTCTAGTGCAATTGGAAAGTAATTACTGGTCTGCTTGATTCAGGAACTCATAAATTCAATGCTATCTTGCCGATAAATGTCTGTACCGTACATTAATTCGACATCGGTGTACTGGCTAGTGAAAATTAGTACACGGTTCCAATTTGCCAACAAGAACTCCAACGAGTTTCTCCAACTATTTACATTCAGTGTGGTGTATTCTCATGTGAACTCATTTATTTTTTCTATCAGCTATACAAAAAATGAATCCTGATTAGAGAATCTTACAAAAGTTTTCCACCTACAACTGGATTAGTAGTAGTTGAAATAGTGGTAGCCTATATAGAACATGATGAACATGAATAAAGACAATAGACATTATCCATTTTTTCAAATCATGTTTTAGTTATGCCTCAATCAATGTTAACCTTGTTGAAATGAGACTCATTTAAAAAAGTGGAACTTCCAATCATTCAAATCAAATCAAATTGGTTTTTATTATCCATGATAACAGGGTTATCACTGAAAAAGTTGTAAAAGAGAAACAACGATTATATAAGATATAATTATTCGAGTTATCCTTCTGAAGAAAATAAAATATTGTATAATAGAGCCAGGAACGTTGCAAAACAAGTAATAAGAAGGGCACAGCAGGAATCATGGGAGAGATATATTAGTACTGTGGAAGAAGACATACACGGCAGACATGAACTGGCCTATAAGTTCATGAGGATGATGCCGAAATCGAATAGAGAGCTAGTAAATATGAGTTGTGTGGTGGAGAGTGAATGGATTGACCATTTCAAAAAGTTATGGTTTGATGACACTGCAGGAGGGGAACAAACTATTCCTCCAAAATGTCTTTTTTGTCATGTAGACCAACTTGACATGACGACATGACAGAGCTGCAAGAAGCCCTCAAGGCATCTAAACACCGGAAAGCTGCAGGAATCAATGGGGAGCTTTTAAAATATGGAGGATTGATGCTCCACTTCCGCCTCCTGCATTTATTCAATACCTGCTGGAAAACCGATGTAGTACCACAAGAATGGATGGTGCCGAAAGTAGTCTCTGTTTTTAAAAAAGGAGATAGCTCAAACCTAGGAAATTACAGAGGAATAAGTCTGCTAGATACAACATACAAATTATATGCTCCACTCCTTGCTAAGAGATTGCAAAGTATAACAGAATCTTTGTTACAGGAGAATCAGATGGGTTTCAAAAAAAGAAGATCATGTATTGATGTGGTGTTCACATTGAAGATGATAATTGAGAAGCGCAAAGAGCATAATTGTGAAACCCACATGGCCTTTGTAGACTTTGAGAAAGCATTTGAAAATGTTGATAGAGAGCTACTCTGGAACATAATGATGACAAATGGATACCCCAAACATCCAATTAGTAACATAAAAACATTATATCACAATACTTCCATAAGAATAACATTGGAAAATAGGAAATTGTCCAGAGAAATACTGACAAATAGAGGAGTAAAACAGGGATGCCCAATTTTACCTGCCCTCTTCAATACAGAGTGTCTATAAAAGAACTCCGGGGTTTAAAAAATTAATATTTTTTCAACTATAAAAGATAGCAAAATTTGATCAATTCCTTTGAAACAAGCAGCTCAAAGAGTTTTACTCATACCAATTGGGAATGTTTCTCTCAACAGTTGGCAGCGCTGCGGAGCGTTGACCTTGAAATGACGTAGCGGCTGCGGCAGGCAGTCAGTGTCGTCTGGACTGCCGCGCTATGGCGACGCCTCAACAAAAGGCATAGAATAGAAACTAATTCTGTTGTTACTGTACAAAGAAACTTTCGACGTAGCTATGGTGTTGACCCGCCTACAGACAAAACAATTCGTCAGTGGTTAAGTACCTTCAAGGGAACAGGAAGTGTTTTGAAGCAAAAGTCGCCGGGTAGGCCGCGTGTGTCTCAAGAGAATGTGGACAGAATCCGAGCTTCATGCACTCGAAGCCCTAAGAAACAACTCCAGTCTGGAGTTGGGGTTACCAAGATCAACAGTCCATAAGGTAATTCATAAAAGACTTCGTTTAACTGCCTACAAGATTCAACTTTTACACCATATCAAACCGGCAGACAAGGTTAAGAGATTCGACTTTTCTGTTTCCATGCTGGATAATATTGATGAAGATAATGATTTTTTAAAAAGTGTGGTTTTTAGTGATGAAGCTACTTTTCATGTGTACGGAACTGTAAACAGGCATAATTGCAGAGTTTGGGGTTCAGAGCCGCCCCATGAGTTTATTGAGTACAAACGTGACACGCCCAAAGTGAATGTTTGGTGTGCTCTTATGCATGACAGAGTCATAGGACCCTTCATTTTTGACGAAAGGAATATCAATGGTGATGTCTATTGTGACATGTTAGAGGAGTATGCTTATCCTCAGTTGGATGACATTGAGGCGGAGAAAGGTTTAGTTTATTTCCAACAAGATGGGGCGCCGCCACTGGACGCTCGTTTCGGCAACAGGTGGATTGGAAGGGAAGGACCTATTCCATGGCCACCAAGGAGCCCTGATATATGACTCCGTTGGACTTTTTCTTCTGGGGGCATATCAAGAATCTTGTATATGCGGAGAAAATTCGAAATGTTCGCCATCTCAGGGAAAGAATAGTGAATTGCGTGGCGTCCGTTCCCCCAGACATGCTCGCCAGGACATGGGAAGAGGTAGAATACAGTTTCGACGTGTGCCGTGCCACTCACGGAGCTCACATTGAACTTTACTAAGTTGTTAAAAAATCTTGAAAATATAGGCTTTCTAATCATGTATAAAACATGTATGGGTGCCGGACATTGATGTACACCTCGGTTTCGACTTCCTAAAAATCGGGGTTACTCACTTCCACTGGTCGACGGATAACAAGTTGATGGCGGGGGCGGAGGATGGCGTCGAAAAACTCAAATCAATGCTACATGTGGATATGAGTCGCTTTCTAGCGGGTCTAGCGGAGCAGCCAGCCAACTAGGAAACTCCCACTGCGCGTCTGCTGTTCCAGGAGCCGAATGTGCAGTCTGTAGTTGTGAGAGAAAGAGATGGACACCTTAAGTTGTTATATTACAATGTGTGTGGTTTGAAAGACAAGGTGAGAAATTTTAATTTTGTAAATTTTTTAAAAGATTATGATATCATTTCTATTTCTGAAACACACATAGTGCAAGAAGATGTAGAGTGGATAGGTGATTATTTCATTGATTTTGAACTGGTCTGGTGTTATGCAAAGAAAAACTCTCACTTTGGTCGTGCTAGTGGGGGTTGCTATTAGGTATTAATAAAAATTCAGCATTTAAAGAAAAACTTTGTTTTAGAAATATTGATAATGTGAGTGTAATTGTTGTAAAATTGTATAATTCCGTTTGCTTGAATGTATTGCCAGTGTACATTAACTGTAATAATGGGAGAGAGAATTTTATGAAATGAATAATTTACTGTTGCAAAACGCAGATGAGGGATTCTTGGTTTTAGGGGATAAGAACGTGAGAATAGGTACAGAGCAGAGATTATCGAGTAAGATGAGCCAATATGTGTCAGATAGATTGTTAAATAATAGAAATTCCAAAGATAAAACAGTCAATAATAAAGGCCGGCGTTACTTGGAAATGTGTTCAGAATTAGGATTTATTATACTAAATGGTAGAATGAATAGCGATCTAGAAGGGGATATGACTTTTGTGGGAGTAATGGGTGACTCTGTGAACCCCGTCTCCCCGTCTTTCCCCGTCTGTGAAAGTCGTCTCCCAGTCATTTTCTGATCACTTTCCAATCGAAGTTATATTAGACGTAGGTAAACAGCCAGGTGATAATTATCAGTGTTTACCTCTATTGCCAAAACTGTCTTGGAATAAGTCTATTTCTGAAAAATATAAAGATAAGATAACAGTACGAGTAAATAATGATTTATTGTTGAATGAAAATGTCGAGAAGGCATGTCAAGATTTGTCAGAGTGTATTCGAAGTGTAGCTAAATCTCTGGGATCCGTTCGAAGCTTAGATAGGTACAGACAAAAACAAGCATGGTTCGATAATGAGTGTTGGAAAGCCCGAAATAAGGTCTTATCTTTTCTAAATTTGTACCGCCGTATCAGTAATGATCACACCCGGCTATTATACTTAGTTGAAAGAAATGATTACAAAAAATGTGTAACGAGAAGAGGAAGAGTTATCAAAAGGCTCTCCTGAATAATATTTCCTCGGCCCAAAACCCAAAAGATTTTTGGCATGCTCTAAATAAATTTAAAATTAGATCAAAAATTGTAAATAATTCAATAAATCCACGTGAATGGGTAGAGTATTTCCGTCGACTATTAAATCCTGAAATGTTAGCATTGTCTTGTTTATATGCGGAACCCTATATTTATAATGATAAATTAGATAGTGACTTCAGTCTGGATGAGTTGAATATAGTTTTAAAATCAGTAAAAAATAACAAAGCGCCAGGAGAAGATCAAATTCCCTTTGAGTTCTATAAGAATGCGCCGCCCAATATGCTAGATAGATTACTGAATATTTACAATACAATATTTACAATAGGTAGGGTCCCAAGTAGTTTCAAGTCTTCCATTATTTTTCCGATTTTTAAAAAAGGTGAGAGCAACGTAGTAGGTAATTACAGAGGTATCAGTTTTTTAACAGCATTCTTCAAAATTTTTGCAGGGTTAATACTAAATAGACTTAATCACTGGGTGGAGGAAAATAACGTACTAAACGAGTTTCAGGCGGGATTTCGTAGGGGATACTCTACTATTGATAATATATTTTCCTTAACATCTATCGCTAGTCTTCAGTTAGCTAAAAAAAGAGGTAAATTATACTGTTTTTTCGTGGATTATTCAGCCGCATTTGACTCAATAGACAGAAAATCTCTATTATATAAGCTTAGTAATATGGGCCTCTCAACAAAAATGTTGGCTATTTTGAGAGCGTTAAATGAGGATACTTCTGCTAGAGTATGGTGCACTCAACGGTCTGGAGAGGGTGGTCTCTCACAACGCTTTCAAACTAAATCAGGATTGAGACAGGGCTGCTTAATGAGTCCCTTGCTATTTTCTTTGTTTTTAAATGATTTAAATGATGAACTGGGTGGAGGACTATTGATAAATGGTAAGAGGATTCGGGTCTTATTGTACGCTGATGACATAGCTTTGATTTCTGACTCTCCAGTAGGGCTTCAGTACATGATAAATAATTTAGAAAGGTACTGTGAAATGTGGAATTTAAAAGTAAATCTAGATAAGTCAAAAATAATGGTCTTTAGGAATGGAGGAAAACTAGCTGGGTGTGAGAAATGGACATTTAAAAAGGAGCAGATTGAATGTGTAAATAGATACAAATATTTGGGGGTAGTTCTTACACCAACATTGAATTTTGAAGCTCATTTGAAAGAAAAATCAGATAAGGCTAAACTTGCGGTGAATTTGGCTTGGAGAGGTCTTTTAAATAGTGATAATATAGATTTCACAGCTAAATGTAAATGGTTCAAAGCTTGCGCAAGGGCAGTTCTGTGTTACGGAGCTCAAGTATGGGGCTATAGACAGTATGATACTGTAGAAAAATTTCAGAGATTTTTCATTAAGAAAGTGTTCTCGCTTCCTATAAACACCCCAAACTACATGTTGTTTATTGAGACAGAACTGTCACCTCTTTTTGAGTACTGTCTCAGGTTGCATTACAACTATATTACAAAAGTTATGGAAATGAAAGAAGGTCGACTTCCAAGATTTCTAGTGGAAGAAGTAATAAAAAAGAGAGTCTTCTGGTTTAAAGATTGGAGAAAATTGTGTAATGATATAGGGATAAGTTATAATGACAATATTAATTGGAGTAATAAATTTAAGAAAATTCTCTCAGGCTTGGGCATAATTCACAGGGATAAATTCTTACAGGACGCACAAGCAGGCCATTTCCATTCATTGTATAGATCATTGAACCTACAACTGGGTGAGAACAATTACATAAAGAGGAATAATTGTGATTTGTGGGTGATGAGATGGGTGTTTAAAGCGAGAGGCGAGCTGATCGATTTGAACTATAAGCCATGGGTGTCAGATAGGAACTATACTTGTTCAATGTGTAATTTAAAAGAAATTGAGAACGTTTTCCACTTTGTTGGGCGATGCCCATGTTTGAAGGAATGGAGAATTAAATGGTTAGGGGCGGCGGTACTCTCTAGAGAAGTATTTATGTCTTATATGAATGGCCTAGATTGGAAGAGATTAGCTTCTTATTGTAGGGACGCTTGGAGATATAGGCGAGAACTAGTCCAGGATTTCAACTGGTAGGGTATTTTTGTCATGCTCTGGGGAAAAATATTTATCTACAATAGGTCAAATTCATGAGTCCTCTACCTTCCAGAGGTTTTATTTGAGAGCAAACAAACTGTTGAATTTAGTTTAACAAAATAAAGAAAAAGTTAGATTTTATTTGTTAGAATAAGTTCAGTGCTAGCATTATTTGAAATTTATTATTTTTCTTATTGTTTTATTTCTCGAGGTATTTTATGCTTTTTTTCTCAGATTTTTGTTGTGTTTTCGATTATTACAAGTTATAGTCATCTCTATTGCTTGATATTGATTTATTTTCATTGTTATTGTCACTAGTTTCAACATTTTACCGACTTTCCGGCTGACGATCAAAAAGTATCAAGCCGTAAATGTGTGTTACAAATTTCATTGCATTGTATGAAAATACTGTTCAATAAAGCATTTTTTTCTTCTTCTTCTTCTTTCTTCTATAAAACATGTATGTACGTTTTTTAGTTTATTAAAATATTTTGTCTTAAAACCCCGGAGTTCTTTTATAGACACCCATTTATGTTGATGAGCATGCATGCGTGGCAGCAACGCGTTGACAAGGGTATTTATTTTACCCGCACTTATATGAACCATTTAATGTTTGCGGACGACACAGTAATCATACAGGAATCTGAGGACAAGCTACAAATTGCAATGCATAAGCTCAACATAATAAGCGAAAATTTTAAAATTAAAATTTCGGCAATCAAAACGAAAATCATGGCTTTTAATGGCAAGTGGCCGATACGATCAAAAACAATATTAGGAGACAGGATTTTTGTAGCATATTTAAAATTTCAAATATTTAACCTGCGACATCACACATGATTACGACCAGGATGTCCAAAAAAAGATATCAAAATTCAACCTGGTATGCGGAGCAATCACTCGATCCCTCAAAGGTAGAGCCCGGAAGAACACCTTGATTAAATTTTATAGAGCAATGGCGATACCCACTTTGACTTACGGAAGTGAAGCATGAGTTTCCGATGCGATTCCTTAGACAAGTCAAAGGATGCACAAGAGAGGATCGGATTCGGAATGAAAATATAAGAAGAGAATGTGATGACCAACCAGTGTTGATTTTGATAAAAACATATAGAAATAAGTGGTCAGATCATGTCCTTTGAATGCCTGAAGACCGTTTCCCATTGAATGTCCTACTCCACAAGCCAATAGGCAGAAGAAGTATTGGTAGACCGAAGAAGAGATGGACGCCGGAACAGGCTTGTAAAGCCTAATCCTTGACGATGATGATGATGATAACAGAGTACAAAAATTCAAATCACACAACAACACTACATCTTCTGCAACCAAATAATCATAAATAGAACTCACAGTTAAACTTAAATAATTAATCATAATAACTAAATCTAACTGCTATATATCGTAGTTACAGAAAATACAACATTATTCTTTAATAAACTTCATGAAAACTCTCCACAAATGCAAAGCCTGTGTGTTGAAGAGGGTCATTCATTCTATGATATTATGTATTATCAACTCTACAATATACATGTACTGCATAATATGTAGCAGGCAGTACAAAACAGAAAACGTTTCTGTCATATGGACTTGAAAATAATGTATATTTCTTTAAAGGTGCGTACAGACTTATACGACACGAAAACGGGGATTTCAATTTTCATTAGCAGTAAGATAATACGTATATAATCAGCTGATAAGAAGCGAAATGAGCGTGTTCGTGGCGCGTAAGTCTGTACGCACCTTAGCACAGTGAATAACATTTTTATCAACCAATGTAACTATGAGTTCAACCAATGTACCTATAATGTATCCTAAGTACATTGAGTTCAACCTTCATACACGATAATAGATTGATACAAAAAATATACATATCAAAATAGTGAATATTATCCAAAATTGAGAAATTGTTTTGATTTATTACTATTCTGTTACAGGTGAGTAATAACTTCAATCCGGGCTTGATAGGAAATCTTAATGAAGGTGAGCTTTTCACTTTTAGTTCTACACAGTTTTAGTTTTCATTAAAACTCTGCACCTTCAAGTGATCGATGAGAAGAATCTAGCGTTTAGTTCTAAGTAGAGAATCAAACTTGTTATTTTTCAACTCTTTCTCAATTATTTGATAGCTTTTTAGTAAATTCCTTCCATGTCACACAATGGAAAACTGTATTCGGAGATTGTTTAAAAATATATTTCAAAATCCTTATTTTTCTCTCATTTGTATCTTCATTGAGATAATCTTACTTTCCCCATGATCATTTTTTTTCATGGAATCACCACTCTCAGCTATAGTGGAAATCACGTTTTAAAGTCAGCACCTGTTTAACATTGTTTAGCTATCTTTGTCTGTCATAAGACAAAGCAGAAAGCTGCATCCTTTTTCAACTCCGCACCATTGCCGATTCTTTTGCAGGCTATGAAGAAATATGACGAACTACCAGAAACTTTCATCTCAGTTTTAAAAATGTATTATTAAGTTAAATCATGGATAAAATATTTTCTCCGTGAATGTTATATATTTGATCACTATTAACAGAAATTATTATTGTATCAGATATACCGGGATTATTTTAATCACAGGTACCATCCACTCCTACCCTTCTTTTACTATAGAAGGCGGTTTGAGGAAGGAACTTAGGAATTATGATGTCTTATCATTTCCACTGACTTTGAAACAACAATCAATCTATCGACTTTTTCCAAGAAATCTTTATTCCAGTTCACTTCTATTCCTACCTGCTTCTCTACATTTCCTTGTTTCAGTTATGATTCTGGAACGTGTACAACTCACCATCTTCATGTGAATATACCTGAATGACTGTTAGAAGATAGTATTTTCGGACATTGTTTGATTACTTCTAATAGTTCCACCTCTGTCAATAATACGCTTCCAACTTGTTTAGTTAGTCTTGAATTTCAAGACGACTCAAAGTTGTTGAACTTGGATTTTGTTTTCCCATATTATTTCTCAGAACATAATTAATATCAGCTAAGATACAGACCTTTCCAAAGTCATCAACATGGGCTTCACTTGTCTATGAAGATCCGATGTCACATTTCAGCTTTCATAACAAATAAAATCGATATCGCATAACCGTATCGTGAGAATTCCAGACGAAAGCTAATAAGTGAAGAATGAGGAAAGTTCCAAAATTTTCCTCGATCATATTGAAGCAATACGCCATAATGGAAGCTGCCCGGGAGCAGCTGGTCTCCACTGAATGAACTGAGACGGCAATTGAGCGTCTTTGTCTTGCATGCGGTGAGCCCCAGGGCTACTGCAGTCACGAAGATACACCGCCACCGCTGCGTTGCTTATTTCCCACACAATCGTTTCCACATAAACTGCTGCATATAAACACCAACTCACAACCATCACTGTTCTCAATATGTTTCGTTGAAGTTGAGGGAATAAAAATGAGAATTTCGGAGACAAAGATTGGCTTCTACGAAAAATAGAAATGAGAGAATTGTACCACTGTTCGCATGGATTCATCAACATCAACCTTAGTAGACAGTCTACTAACTTTACATTCACACTTCATGTATAACTTTGGTTGAAAAAACTTGCAAAAATTTATATTTCTGTCAATTTTTAATTTTCGTTCAATTTTCCAAGAGTACAATAAATTAAATTCAGCAATGCAGCTTCAAATTCTAGCCACTTTCTAATGAAATTATCACACGTGATCTCTCACCACTAGGATATTTGAAGGTTGAAAAAACTGTGGTTCTCCCCTTCTCCCCAAATAGTCATTACATAATTTCTTGCTGCATTCTCTTAATTGGTGTATTGGATCTTGACGATCTGAAGTTTGGACTTGTCTGCTCTGAATCGTTCACCAGATCCCTTTCCGAAGACAATATCCTTTTCTTTCCGTAGTGGCATTAGTTCCTATTGGTTCTCAAGCCGCGACGTTCTACAATATAATTTCTGATCTTCCCCCATCGCTCCATCTTGCATAACAAGCCAGAGTATTATAATAGTACTTTGCGTAGCAAGTCCGGTAACGATAATTTACCGCATAAGTATGATTGTTTCTGCCCTCAACTACGTTTCGGGCAGAATTATAATACGAATGCGGTAAATACGTTACCGTGCAAGTTACGTACAATATTTTTTGTCATACTTATCTGAGAAGAATAATATTGCTGAGAAACAGAAACCATTACCTGCTGCTGCTCGAGCTACTGCATTCTATAAACATGACCTAGCCTGTAGCGCCTAGTTCATAACAGAGAGACCCTTCGAGCTCAAATAAAATAATAGAGGCCTGAATTATAAGATTTCAGATGAGTTCTTATAACTTATGAAACTCCTTAAATGAGTTCTTCAATTATTTGAGTTAGTAGCCTATATTAATTACTCAGATGTTATATTGGGACTCAGTGGAGTCCTAACATACTCGACTGTAAAGAGAACATATGATCTCTTTACAGTATAGTATGCTGTAATGAAAATCACATGTTTTCTTTTTCTGCAAACAGCTGTTTACCGGCTTGATTTAATGCATGGAACACAGCTGCAATTGAGTAAGTATGACAATAGTTATTTGTGCATCTAGGGACTAAAGTGCAACTTTTTCTCCCTGAGGGAAACTGTTGTCGCCCGATGGCGTAGCCGAGGGCGACAATTTCCCTGAGGGAGAATAAGTACTTTAGTCCCGTGATGCACACAACATTTTTCCTCCACCTACACCAATACCTATAACAATGAATAATTTTACTACATCTTCACGCTTTCACACTATTTTTTTAAAAACAAAATTTAGCTCACCTCTGATAATAGAAAACGTACGATAACGAAAAACGTACCTTTAGATGAACGCTCTCGTAGAGATGCCGATGACGTTAGAGGTGTGTACTTTTTCATATCCACCAACGGTTGAACATAACCTAACAATCGAAATAGAGCTACTTATTTCCTAGAGCTAAAATATTCCAAAGATCGAAAACGTACCTTTAACGAAAACGTATAATAACGAAAAATAACGTTTCGTATAATAACGAAACGAATAATAACGAATAATATAATAACGAATTTTGTCGTTTTCGTATAATAACGAAAACGTACCTTTAGATGAACGCTCTCGTAGAGATGCCGATGACGTTAGAGGTGTGTACTTTTTCATATCCACCAACGGTTGAACATAACCTAACAATCGAAATAGAGCTACTTATTTCCTAGAGCTAAAATATTCCAAAGATCGAAATAGAGCTCTTTTACTTTTCCTCTACCGACCACGACAGTGTTGCCACATTCCTCATTCTTCAATCGCGGCGTTGTCGGACTTCTTCCCATGTTAATCTTATGGGTTTATTTTTACTCCCTTGGGAGTAAAAGTGATCACTTTTCCCGCTGGGAATTATTTTTAGTCCCATGGGAGGAAAAGTAGTACTTTAGTATTCAATTCCAGGGTGTAAAATGAGACTTTTGATAGTAGGTGGAGGAAAAAACTATTTTTGCTCATTAATATGTGAGCGAAGGACTAAAGCTTGTAAGCTTTGATCTTCTGAAAAATCGTAGTCAGAATCTAGAATCTGAATCAGAATCTAGTCATAATCATAGAACTGAGTACTTCTGACTTTTCTATCTATTAAATTCTGAGAATCCCTACATGACCCATATTCCAGTGCTATGCTTATGTTCCTTCTATGATAATCAGTGGGTTTTTTTTTTAAATGTAGTTGCTTCCCGTTCACTTCAACTTTTCCATATCCTTGACTGTCAATGCAGTTTTCTCTCAAGAATACATTTTTCATCACAAGACAAGTGCTCAATCTATAAATATGAATATCATTATTTCGATGTCCACGATATCAAGAGTACAGAACCATTTGTCGTCAAATTAAAAGTAAAAGGTTGCTACAAGTAGAAATCTGGTGTGGTACACTCACACAACTTTCCTTGCTCATTGATCTATAAGCCTCATTCTTAAACGAGGATAATCTAGGGGAATGACATTATGCCGATTGGCGGCTAAATAATTTTAATAAAACTACGATTGTAGTTTGTTATATTGTTATTGTTTTCAGAGTACAATTTCCTTTGTTTAAGTTTGAGGATTTTTTAAAAGTTTTCAAAACAGCTGTTCTACAAATAAAATATCGAAGTGTGTTCTTTTGAATAAACTGCTCTACCCACCTACCTCAAGCACGAGAAGGAGGTTACAAAGTAAATTTCTCAAGGATGGGGTGGACCCTCTGATAGTTACTCAGGGAGGAGACTCATGCTAGTTAATAGAGCTGATATATGAATTTGGGGGGTATGAATTTGAAAAAAATCGGTCTAGTCATTTTTGAGAAAATCGTGAAAAACATGGTTTTTTAGTGATTATCCGCCATTTTTCTCAAGAATATTACGCAGCTCCTGCAATTTTCCCAGAAATTAGTGAGGGTTTAGAGTCATAGTAGCGTATCTACAAAATTCCACTTTTTAGCTTATCTGACCTATCTAAATAACTTTTCGTGGTCTATTTAGTGACACACACGCTTATCTCATTGCATTAGCCATTAGAAAGATAAGTGGATATCGTATCTACAATCGAGTGATGAAATAAATGACACAAAAGCATATGTTCTGATACGCTTCTTTGACTTGAACAAAACTGAATGACACAAAAACTTATCTTCAGTTACGCTTCAGTTAGTGACCTACATAATAGCTTATGTGTCAACTTACGCTAGTGTGACAGTAACTTTGAGCACGAAAAAGCTCACAAAATCAATGCTAACATAACTTTCATAGCCCATAAGTCTTGATTTAAGAAGATAATCAGACTAGCTATTGTATTTTTTCCTGTTTGTGTTTTATTCTGATCAATGATCACGAAAAACAGAGGAGTTTTTTTTCGTGTGAGTTGACAAAGAAATGCTTGAAGGAAGCTGATGATTGTGAGTTGGAAGAAAGTTCATTTATTTAATCATTCATTTAACTTCCAACGGTACAACACCAATTTCACATAAAAATAACATAGAAAAAGAGATACAAGCAGAGAATATATAGATAAATAATAATATACAACAATAAAAAACATCTATGTGGATAGTTTGAAAGACAAAAATTGGTATACATAATGAATCATAGTTAACATACAATATTATATATAAGTGAAAAGGCCCATGGAAGTTTACCACAAGGGGCATAAACAAGGAAGGGAACACCAAAATCACACATGCAGGGATCTCTTCATAGTTCTCCTGAGAAAGCCCAAGGACACCCCAAAGATATCAACGTCAGCTGCAGCAGCCTCACAACCAGAGCGAAGTATTCTAGAAAGCACACTATTATAGGCATAGGCTGTTGTGTGAGAGCATCTGCGGAAAATGGAACCTTGAGCACATTCCTCTTGGAACACAGATGTTGATACTAGCCAGAAGTTCAGGGCAGTCCAAATATCCATTGACAGTCTTGAAAAGAAGGACCAGGTCGTTGTGTTCCCACCTCAGAACCAAAGGGAGGAGATGGAAATGTCCCCTAATCTTCTCCACAGGAACTTCAAAGTACTTGAAACCCATCCTGCAGCTCAGCATCCTCACGAAACGTCTCTGCACACTTTGCAGCAGGTTGATCTGGTACAGATGGTATGGTGCCCAGATAATAGAGCCATATTCCAACACTGGAAGAACAAGAGCCCTAAACAAAACCAAGAGACTCTCGGGAGGACTGAAATCCCTGGTGGACCTGAATATAAAGCCAAGGAGAGATCTAGCCTCTCCAGTGATCACACATATGTGATCCAGTGGGCTAAGAGACTGAGTCATAGTCACTCCAAGGTCCTTGAAACTGCATACTCTTTTCAAAGGAATGCCTCTCAAGGAGTATTGAGAATCAAGTATACTTGTTCCACGCTTGAAAGACATTACAACACACTTGGTTACATTCAGAGCCATACCATTATCAAGGCACCACAAATACCATTATCAAGGCACCACAAATCAAGGTTGTTGAGAGAATGGTGCAGAGATTCATGTCCTAAGTCTTGCAATACCCTGTCGAATAACTTGACATCATCAGCATACATTAGAAACATGGATGATATGAAGCTTTTAATGTCGTTCATAGACAAGTTGAAGAGGAGGGGGCCCAAATGGATTCCCTAAGGGACTCCAGAGGAAGCCAGGAAAGGAGATGACATATGACCCTCATATCTGACAATCAGAGTTCGGTCCTTCAGATGGCTGTTCAACCACTTGAGCATGACACATGCACCTCATAACCCTCCAGTTTGGCAACCAGGAGAGAGTGGTTAACTCTGTCGAAGGCCTTTGAGAGGTCTAAATACAGACAATCGACCTGGCAGGCATCCTCAAGGCACTCATCACATATTCCTGGAACAGGAGGTGGACACAACCCTGCTATGTAAAACAAATATCTGATTTTCACAAGTGCGATTTAGCTTCCATATTTTTGAAGTTTCAGAATATGAATTACCCAGTTGCAAATTTTGATGATAACATTAGAGCTGAGGAACATTTCAGTAATTTCTGTAGGTATATGAGCTTGACCATCAAGAGGTTCACACTCATGAGAAGGGTTCATGTCTCTAGTTTCCCTAAGTGGTTCCATTGAATTGAGAAGATTGATTGTAGCCAAGAAAACTGCTCATAGAAAGTATAAGTCAATTGGTAGTATACAGCTCTATGAAGTTTTTTGCAATATTTGAGGAATCAATGTTGTGTTTTGACAAGAAGGTGTTACTATTTAACTATTTACTTGGATTAGAGGAATTTGTTTACACAAATTCTAAAGCTTTCTGGACTCATGAGGATGGTTTGAGAAAAGGCTCAGCCAGACCTACTTTTATGAGACTGGACACAAAAAGTGCTGCAACTCCTGTTAATAAGTAGTGTGAACTCTTCGCTGATTATTTTTCATCTATTTTTGTGCAGGACACGGTTAATGTCCCGACATTTGATTTTCGTTGAAACCAGTTAGTTCCATCCTGCTGCATTACTCCAATCAATATTTAACGCAGATTGGAAGCTCTGAATGTTGGCAGAGGAACTGGGCCTGATGAAATATCCCTTCCTGTAATTAGGTTTTTCTGTTCTGGCCATTCACCTGGCCATACTGGCTCTGCCTTGCTGGAGCTTGGTGTCTTCCCCAGAGATTTCAAAAACAGTTTCTTGGTACCTATATACAAATCTGTAGATCGAGGTGGTGTAAGAAACTATAGACCTATTACAATACAGTCTGTAATTGCCATGGTCTATGAGAGCATTGTTATGGACCACCTGTATTTCCACCTTCATAAAATGATGAGCTTTGGTGATAAATAGCCAATTATATTCATTGAAGAGAGTGAATAATTTGAAGAGAGTCATTGAGAGAGATTCCAATGTAATTTTAGTGTTATTGTTTCATAATATTATGTGATTTTCAGTCATTCTCAGAGTATTTCAATTGTATTTCAGTATTCACTCATCCAGTCCTTTAAAGAAAATGACGTTGAGAAATGATGAGTTTTGGTGATAAATATCTATAGGCTGTAGTCATTGAACATAGTAACATTTTCGAGTTTGATTCAAGTGTCATTTGGAGAGGCTGAAATTTTCGAATTTAGTTTTAATGTTATTGTTTCATATTTTCTTATTCTCAGAGCATTATAATTTCATTTCAGTACTTAATTTTCCAGTCCTTCAATAATGCCGTACCTACTTATTAGGCACCTGTGATTTTCTATTCTTTTATATATTATCATATATCACTCATATTTTGTTATTGAATGTCAATAAACATCTATAAAATACATGGAACAATTTAATAAATTGTTACTATTCATAACCGATCACTCTCAGAATAGCTTATCTCCAGAAAATGTTACATTTTTGGAAATTGATTACGGTCACAATAGCGTAACTAGAACAAGGTATTTCATTTTTAATTTTATTCAATTGAATTTTCAATAATTCATCGAAATTAATGCACTGGTAGAAGCACAAGATTCATACAACATTGATATGTGAATTCTAGGTTGTTGAAATTAACACAGACCTCAGAAATAGTGAGGGAGTGTGAACTCATAGTTGGTTTTTGCTCTCCTGAAAAGTTGGGTTTTTGTAGATACGCTACTATGACTTTTAACCCTCGTGAGACTCATGTCAGTTGATAGGGCTCATAATCTAGGGTATAAATTTGAAGAAAATCGTTAAAGCCGTTTTCGAGAAAACCGTAAAAAACATGGTTTTTTAGTGACTATACTTCGCCATTTTTCTCAAGAATACTACGGAGCTCCTGCAATTTTCCCAGAAATGAGACTCATGTCAGTTGATAGGGCTTATAAATAGCTATCTAGGGTATGAATTTGAAGAAAATCGTTAGAGCCGTTTTCGAGAAAACTGTGAAAAACATGGTTTTTTAGTCATTATCCACCATTTTGAATTGAATTTTATTGAATCTTTTTGTCGGATACTCATGGTATAAGGACCTTAAGTTTGAAATTTCAAGTCAATCGGTTAATTGGTAAAGTAGTTATCGTGTTCACACACACACACACACACACACACACACACACACACACACACACACACACACACCACACACACACACACACACACCACACACACACACACACACACACACCACACACACACACACACCACACACACACACACACCACACACACACACACACACACACACACAACACACACACACACACACACACACACGCACACACACACACACCACACACACACACACCCAAAAATAATGTTTTTGGACTCAGGGGACCTTGAAACGTATAGAAAACATGAAACTAGGGTACCTTAAATTTTTTTGGAAAGCAATACTTTCCTTACCTATGGTAATAGGGCAAGGAAAGTAATGAAACGTATAGAAAACATGAAATTAGGGTAACTTAAAGTTTTTTGGAAATCAATACTTTCCTTACCTATGGTAATAGGGCAAGGAAAGTAAAAATGCACTATACCTACGCGTAAACGTCAATCGCAGCTAAGTATGGAATCCTACAATTAACTTTTATAGAAAAAATGATTAATGGGGAAAGTTTCAAAATTTTCGTCATTGATGTTGAATATAACAATTGCCTCAGTATTTTATCTATCAATGACATCTGTGTCATTCGTTAAATAAGTAGATGTAGGCCTATGTTTATCAAATTTGCTACAACCTTCCAGAAGCCGTGATCAGAGCTTGAAATTTGTATACTACATTAAACTAGATCACTATCTATTTTACGTTTCAACTAGGATAAGCATCAAATCAGCAACAGCTTTGAATGATGAAATAGTTAGTCGACCACTGAAAAACTAAGTTCAGTATGACTGCAGAGGGACAAATACTCCTCTTAAGTGGGACAAATCTCGTTATCCTAAATGAGATAAAGATGTGACAACCTGACAAAGAGCGAGTACAGTACCAAGTAATAGAATGCTCTCATTTCAAAGTTCTGACTGTAAGGAGAACAAAAGCACGGAGCTTTTTCTTCTTGTCTTCTTCCTCAACAGTTTCTCATTCGTTGTCTTGCACTTGCAGTAGATCTTTCCAGCTGGGAAGTCCATGCTGGCTTTGTATTGTATGAGACGATAATACTGTTCAAGTTGATGAACAGTTTTATCCCTTCCTGTCAACTGCTGCAGTTGTATCGTGGTCATAATGTGCAAGACACTGAGCAATAGCTCGTGGCTGTTGCCTGCCCTGCAAGTGAATTCACTTAAACAACTAACTGTATGCAAGCGGTTCGCCAGTTTCCTCCCAGTGGGCAAAATAATTACTGCGTGTCAAAATCACGCCGGCTCTGTCCGCATTCAGTCTAGCTGTGCTTGTGTTACCTTTACTCCACCAGCATCAGTTGGATTTGCTCTTGAGACAGTACATATTATGTCTGCTAGAAAACGCCTCTTATTCAGATACCACAGGTGAACTTCCAATTGATAAGTTATTTTCTCTTGATTATTGTTATCACAGAAACTTAGACCTAACTGGTAACTAAGGGGATCAAATCAGCAAGAAGTGTTGCATCTGAGTCTTTTCCATGAGCAACTAGAGTATGATAAGTGCTCTGTGAGCATTGATCAAAATAACGCCATTGGAAAAGCTTTTAGATCAATATTGATAGAAACAAAAGCTGAAAATCAATGCATTCCTTTTTCGCAGCATTAGTTCCACAGATCTATTCGAACTGCATCGCGAAACGTGAAATCCAATCCATTGACTATAAGTGATCGACATATGATTAATTGGCATAGAGTCCGTAATTCAGGCTTGAAATTCGTGTCAATTACTCAACTTGGCCGAGTCAATCAAGCAACTACAGCAGCAGCAGAACGGCACAGACTACAACTAGAGCCCCTGTGTACCGAAACGTAGTCGCATGCGACTATGCGCCCATTATGTTTATAATGCATTGCTAATGACAATCAGCGTGAAGCTATTCAATGGCCAACTTAATTATTGTCAATATTGAGCCTGGCTGCTCCAATGGCAGCGGCTGTTGCTGGCTCTCGACTATGCTACGAGAATTATTCCCGAAGCCATAAACTCATTTCAGCTCTATTTAAATAAGCTTTCAACATTATATTTCAGTACTTCTCCAAGAAGAATATTATGACTACAAATAGGAATTATAGAAGAAAATGAGGGGGAAGAAGAAAGTAGGAATAACGGAGTAAAGCAAGTACAAGGACAGGAATATAGGAGTAAAACAATGATAATTTCAATTTTATAATTGCCAGAATCTTTATTGTCATTTATGTGCAACTCCTTGATTACAATAAATTTTATGTAAATAAACTTTTGTTAGTAAATTATTGGGGATTTTTGAACTGTTATTTTGTTGGAGTTCACAATTATTTTGAGAAAGGGGATGCAATACTTTTCACAGTTATATGGATCTGAAAGTTGCTAGTGAGTGTTTGGTTGGTTGAGCGGGAGTCTCTGTAAGAGGAGTGCGCAGCCAAGCGAGCAAGAGCAGTATCAACTATCAACCAGCAGAATGAGGAAGCATCCCATGTAGAACTGCCATAATTCAAATGCTGACATTTCTCCACCTGAGTCTCAACTGTGATTTAGTTGTCCGCAGAATTTCTGCTGTGAAAGGCTACCAGCTGTGACAATTAAGCCTGTTATAAGACTGTTATAAGCGGCTTATAAGCTGGCTGGTTCTCGCGCTTATTTTTCGTGTCAACGCTTCCTCCCTATCTCCAAGATTAATGTGTTCTGGCTGCTTTGATTGGATTCAAACTTTGTATTGTATTCATAGAATTGCCCGCTCTTGCCTCAATACTCGAGCCGGCAGTCCTGGCAAATACCTTTGGCCAATTATGAGCACCGTTTCTTTTTCGTTTTGTAATATTATTTCTCCAACTTTCATTTTATATAATTTTCTATGGAAATGAATTCATGGAGCTTTGTGAACTTCATTTAATATGTTGTAAATTTCTCTCATCATGGAAAGTGTTTTCAATTTATTCCATTCCTCTTGGTATATACATTGGTCATCCAAGGCTTATTCTTTTCCAATAGTACTGTTCATATTTGATAATTATAATCTCATGAATAAGTTGACAAGAAAAAATATATTTTATTTTGAGGAACTCATCTTTTTGACTCTCACTTGCATGTTTGTATCATCAAGAGCATCAAAGGAATGTATTAATCACAATGGCATGTGAGATTTGTAATTTAGTGGCAAATAAATTTGAAGAATGACAAATAAATGTCAATTCCATTATTCTCTTTCTTTGAGAAGTGTTGCAGGAGCTGTGGATCAATATTATAACAAACAGGTACATAATCTGTAGATAAGATGATCTATGAATAAAATAGATGGAATTTATCAAGTGATTGGAAAATGATATTTGAAAATATGATTCTATCTATATTAAAAAGTAGTCCTAAAGAAAGAAGCCAATAAGATGATCTATATCGAGAATCCATCAGCTGATTCGAGTTAACATGGAAGAGAAAAAATGGTATAGAAAAACGTCTCCCTCGAACACTCAAAACTCAGTTATTCATTGTTTATCGACGAAGAAGCAACTCCTCAGCATATTAATTTCGAAAATTTTGTTCCTCAAATATTATTAACGGAGGAAATTGATATTAGCAACGTGTTGTGTGAGCTCAAGGCCTGATAATTTACATTTTAATTATTTTCTCAACTTGTTTCCAATATTTATTAGAATAGTTGCTGAGTGAGACTATCAAACTTTTTAAAATCCATACCTAATGCATGTTTTCGAGTATCTTGGAGGATCTAGAGAAGCTATATCTAGTGGAACATTATATTATTATTTGTATATACCGTACAGTAACACCATAAGCTGAACATCGTATTTTTTCTACTCATTCGACTGATGCATGAACCTTTACCGTATTCTTGAACTAGCCTTACTACCTTACAAATGCTGAACGATGAGTGCAGTTTTTTAACTGTTTCAGAGCTTTAACTTCGGGATACTTAGGTATCATTCAACCTTTGACTAAATTCATTATTCATAATTCAACTACTTATTTATTTTGACAGAATAATCTTATTTATCAATTTTCAAAATAGCAACAGGCCAACACATCTTATATTGAAAAAGAAACTGTACCATTAAAACTAACAATCACAAACCATACAATTTCCAATTGAAATTATCAAATGCAAGTATAAAAATTACTGTTAATATGAGTTGTATAAGTCCAATTTCAAAATGAAAAAGTCAAACATAAATCCAGAGGATTGCATGATGCGAAATTGGTCTAATGCATCTAAACTCCTCAATATTGGAAGCGTTGTGTGTTTTAATGCGGAAGCCATGTTCACTGTCTCTGGCTCTCTGTCTCTGACCTTAAATTATTCAAACCATTATGATTGGATTTTCATTTGAATGAATGGCATTACTGGTAGTGCCAGAAATATAGCTCTTCCATACTGGATTGCCAACACGTGCTGGGATTTGGATTTATTATCCACTTCGCTGAACAAACAAATTTTATCTGTCAGTGAAACCCATCAAAATAGTTTGAATTTATGTTATGAACACTAAGAATAGACTATAATTTTTCAGAGTACATTTCCCAATCATCTTTTATTCTTGAAAAAACGTTTCTGTGGCATTTATCGGTCATCCTTTCCCAACACAGTAATATGAAGTAATCAATTATTGAATACTGATGGTGAAGAATGATATTTGAATGAATGGATTAATTAAATTTCATATCAATAAGGAAATTATTGATGAATAATCCTATTTCCTTTCATTATGAACTAGAATATCTTGCGCTATAAGCTCAAACAACTTTGACCATTATTGACTTTGTTTGTCTCAACTTCGTCTAATTTTTAAAGATCAAAGCATCTAATTCAATTTTAAGTTATTTGAAGATTCAAAATAGGGATTAGACATGGATTATTTTCTCCGGGAACAGATAATTCAATAAATTGTATTCTATGTGTACTTAATGAATTTTCTATCAGTTTCTAAGTATTTTTGAATGGTTATGGTTTGTCTTCGAAATTGGATCCTGTGATTTGTGAATGCATTGACCAAGTTTTCTGTCAATGTCACAGTTCATTTTCGTCGATTCTCAACTTTGAGAGACAGAACAACAATATTGAAATATGGTTTTTGAGACCATGACATTTAACACGTAACCCAGCTCTGCTCGTAGCTGAGGGAGAATTCTATAATATTGTCGAGTACATCTAATTTGTGTTGGGAATGAACTCGTGCCGAATTATTCAGTAACAGATTGTCTCTCTCTCCATCTCTGCCGCTCCGTCCTATCACTTTCTCCCTCCTTCCTTCTATGTGCACGATTTAGTTTTGGCATTGTATTCATTCATAATCTCATCACGTGCAAAGTTAACCCATTATGCATTTGTAGTTGCTGAGTTGAGCTTAGCGTTGCCAAATCTGTTACCATACCGTTCCAATCCTATCCCATCCGTCCTGCTGCGGTATTCCTTCAATTCATCTCCTGAAATCCTTCGCTTTCTCTTGATTTGGGCTACTCTCATGTTGTCTCACTCATAATTTATCGCTTTCTCTCACTCTTTGTCAAATATTGATGGTTTCCAGCATTTGGTTTGCTGTTCACTGTTTGCTATTGATGTGAACATGATGAACATGTGTAGCGCTGATTTAGCCAATGTCATCTAAGCAGATCAGTATTTAGTCATGTCGTCAATCTGTTCGCTTTTGTTGCACTCTTGTCAAGCTTGCAATTGTGTTCAATATACGACATTGCCAAATTATCGGATACGTTCATGTTCATGACAAATTTTATCGTTACTGATACGAAGGTACATTGAGAATTCAAGATCCAATTTGCATTTATTTCAAACATTGTGATACTAATGAGGTATATTGTATTTGTGAAATGAATGGATTGATTGAATTGTACTAGAGAGGAGTATGATAATAATGTATAACTAACGATGAAAGCATGTAATATTATACTCACAACATTCCTGATATCAAATATAATCAAATTTAATTAAATTCCCTGAATTAATGTTGCACCCACATCAATAAGATGTTGCAGGTTGATTGATAATCTGTAATTCATATTACAATAAATTGTTCATTCATTCTTATTTCTTAGCAAGTTCTAGTTATTGTGGTTTCATCAATTGTCTCTGAGATTTTGGATATTTTGATAGTTCAATTGCCGAATTCACTAACTGAAAACTCATTGAATGTGGCGATCAATAGGTAACCTTCTCCAAAAGGCTAAAAGAATACGTTATTGTTTTGGCCAGCAAAGCAGGCCGATGTTATGCCAACGACGAGTATTGTAAGTAGTGGTAAACTTCATATTCAATTTTGTATTCATATGATCCAATAAAGCTGACCGGTAATGCATATTTTCCAAATAATTCTTATTGGCTAGGCTATTCGAATATATAGATTTCGAAATTCAATAAAATGGTGTAGAAGGAGCAACAATAATGCAATAATTATTTGTATGTGTATTGAAATCCCCACGCAATGATTGATTCTTTGTTCGCAGAAAATTGTATTTTTAATAAATTCATTCCAAATGGGATACTGGATACCAATGGATACATCATTCAATTATTGGTGATTCCTTTCTTTCTATTCAATGAATCTGGAATGCAACAGAAACTCAACAGTGTCATACATGACTGGACACTACTTAATGAAATGGTCTGATCGAACATGAAAATAATGAAACTGATCATGTTTGATTATATCCTATCCAACAATGTTTTCCTTGAGCACGAGCTCTTGCATTATTGCATTATTGCATATTATTCTCTATTTTTAGTGGCTTGGAACCAATTTCCACTTTGCACTTCCTTTCCTCATCATTTCTAACAATTTTCATCCCACTGCTCTTGATCTGACATTTGATATTTGTTTTCTGAACGATACACTGAAGAGATTTGAATCGCTTTGAAAACGTATTTCATTGAAAAGTCCTAGAATGGAACCATGAAATATTTAGCGTGGGTAGATCTAATCGTACGTTTTCTAATCCACTCATAATACTCAAAATACATACAATTTACATCAAAATTGATAAACTATTATACAATTCAATTCCACACGCATTTATTTGAATGATGACTGCTCTGATACCTACTTTATTTTCTGTCTCAACATTACGTATTTTTCTGTGAGATTTCCAAACGCACAAACCGAAGTGACTGTATGAGCAGAATCTTAACCTGATCTGACACTACTGCATGGGTGAGAAGTGACAAGTTCATCTAATTTTGATCGAAAAGCGAATTAACTTTCCTGAATTCCTTCCAAAGGCAATGTTACTGGAAGATGCAGAGATTGTTAAACTGTTATGTTATTATTTTTTTCTTGTTTGAAAAATAGAATTATTTATTCACATTAGAGTTTAAATTGAATTAATATAGTAATAGGTAGTATACAGCTAATAGAGTTGAGTTTCGTTTTTTTTTCAAAATGTTGCTAGATTTCTAAAAAAACTTCAATTAGTAGAGATTTGAAATATTTTTGTTTTTTATTGATTGAGATTAAACATCTCTAGTAGTCATTAAATTTGGAGTGGAAAGTGAAACATAACATCATTCTTTTTTGAATCTATAATCTATCTATAAACATTTGGGAGAAAGACAGTTTTGAGATGATTTGTGATTTTCATAAATTAAATAAATGAATGGATATCACATCTCTAATTTCAATACTCTCGCTGATTTAATATTTTCTTCTGATAAGCTATTGCTTAGATAAGAGTGAGAATTATTCTTGAGAATTATGTGCGTGCTACTTCCGTTGGAAGGGTGACCGCTTGAGTCAACTGCTCTGAATATGATTCATGAGTTGTAAATTCACTTCCCGGTGGTTTGGAACCCACCTTGAACGGTAGGTCATTCATCTCTCATTGCCACTCGCCTCATTTACCACGTACAAGCCTAGAGATCATTTTGGATATCACCCTCAAAAGAAAAAAAATCAAACCCAACCATACTCGATTTGAATTGATGTTTGCATAAATTAGGTTTGAGAATTAGCGTTGATCACAGTTCACTTATGAGGTTCTCATAGTATTTCTTCCTCGGAGGGTATGAATATATCTACTCTGATCAAGCATGAGTATGATTGTACTCTCTCTCTCTCTTCTCTCTCTCTCTCTCTCTCTCTCTCTTGTATATTTCAGAACTATTGTTCCTACTTTATTGTGGTTTTCTAGTGTATGGTGCAGGTTTGAGACGCAAACGTGAGAAACAATTGAATAGCATTGATCTCATCAGCGTCCACTTTTTGGTTCACTTTGTACTTATTTCTTGGAGGTTTTGAATATATCCACTTTACTCTAGCATAAGCATAAATGTACTTTTCCTTTCATACCTCAGTACTATCATTCCTACTTTCTGGTGGTATTCATGTTTATTCTCACAAACTGATTTCATTTAGAAGTGTGTGTAGCCTGTAGTGTTAGTAGACAGAACATAGGACACTGGCCGTGGCACGAGTTGCTAAGTACTGAGCCAGAGGTGGTTATCAGAATAGGGATTATACGGTTGCATGCTTCAGCTCACCTAACTAATCCAGTCCCGGGAAAGAACAACAGCATGCACAAATAATAATTCCACCTCTCCAGTTGCTGCGACAAAGCCGAATTAAATGAGCTGATTTATCTCAGACAAAATGTTTTGGATGTTTTTCGATGCACTTCCATTGGAATATGAATACTATTTGAGGTAACTCTCACATCAATTAAAGTCGGTCAGGGATTGAGCTTGGAGAACAAGATAAATACATTAGTGAAAATAATCATAGCACACATTCACAAAAAATATAACAATTTGAAGATATTCTGTTTGGTTCTAGTTTTGAGAACTGAACTAATTATGATAGGAATACATTCATCAATCAATGTATTGTACAGAACAATCTATTGATGATTCTATATACTATTTTATATTCTATATCCACTTGACAGTGTTGGAACAAGTATGTCAATATACTTGACAACTAGGAAGTGACATTAGTTACAAATATGAATTAGAAATTGAGAAGAAAATAGGAAAGTTCCAAATGATATGTGGAAATATCAGCGGTACTTTGGGTAAAAAAGCTAGAGCAGACACAATTATGGAATTTTATAAGGTAATGGCCGCTCCAGTTCTCCTCTACGGTAGTGAATCATGGGTTACTACGAAGCCACTTGAAAGTAGAGTGAAGGCAGCCGAGATGAGATTTCTTCGAAGAACCAAGGGGTGTGACAGGAAAGACCATTTCAGGAATGAAGATATTAGGAAATAATTCAATATCTGCAGCATGAATGAAATAGATACGGAGAATCGGCATCAATGGAGGGAGCATGTTCAAAGAATATCAGCTAAAAGAACACCATTTGAAGTCTATGATTCATCAGCCAGTAGGCAAAAGAGATGTTGGCAGACCATGCAAGCGGTGGCAATAATAGAATTTTTATGTTTATTTGAATAATTGGCTAGATGTGAGTCGGAACAGGTGATATAGCCCAGTCCTTGTTTGTAAGAAATAGAAGAAGAAAAAGAAGGTTTGATTCTATATTCTATATTCATATGTACTAGGTTTGTTTACAATTGGTTCAATATGTACTAGGTTTGACCTGAACCGGTTCCTCTTAATGTCAGCTTAGATGTCTACTATGACGTTGTGTCTTTTCACCATAAAATAATTTTGAGGTAAACAACTGATCTTCAGTAGAATTGTGGAATTGAAAGAATAGATAGCCTAGTCAAGGTAGCACTCAAATAAAATTGAATATTATTTATGATAAAGAGTAGTCATATTATCTATAAAGCGATAAGAGAACCATGCAAAATTGTAATCATGCAGTAATGAGAATTCTTTGGCAGAAATAAAATTATAAAGCGGATTGTTTATTATTGGCAGATTATAAAAAATAAGATTGCTTGTACAATTTGAGGTTAGAATCTTTTGTTTTGATTTAATACATCAATTGATCTTAGATCAATCGACAATTTATTGAATTAATATCGAACAAATCAGCTGATTGCTCACTCGACTATTATGAATTAAATTATATTTTTCACTCATAAAATTGTATATTATATGTTAAAGAGGGTTTATGTAATGAGAAAACAACGATTATTATGTTATTCGAATATTTATTGAAATCTAAAAAAGTATGAAAAACTAAGAGTATACAAAGCTCACATAAAAAATTAAATGTATATCACATTATAGCTTCATATATTGAGATTTATTTATTGGAATGTTCACAGGCTATTATAAGCTATTTATGTATAAATTTTCATTTATCTTTGTATAACAAAGTTGGAGAAACCCTGAATCTTGAGTAACCAATTACATCACGTTTTACTAGATTAGAAAGCCAATCAGAGGAAGGCTTACGAATTGTTAGAGGAAGAGATGAGAATTTTCTGAGAACTGCCTCTCTCTGGCTTGTGATCTTGACCTATATGGCAGCACATGGAGATAGGGTCTCTTTTCAATTAATTTTCAAAAGCATCAAGCCAGTCCCTTTTTGAATATCAAGTATGTGTAATTAATGTTTGATTGTTTGTGAACTCAGTGTTTGTTAAGAGTTCTTAACTGTAATTTATTCCAGTTTCAAGTTAAATCTTTAGTACTGATAGAAACTTATACGTAATCTGGACCATACACGAGCCCTGCAGAGTCGAAAGGATCCAATTAATTAATTATTGGAGATAATTAATTATTCTACAAGAACTTCAGAATATGAATACTATTTGAGGTAACTCTCACATCAATTAAAGTCGGTCAGGGATTGAGCTTGGAGAACAAGATAAATACATTAGTGAAAATAATCATAGCACACATTCACAAAAAATATAACAATTTGAAGATATTCTGTTTGGTTCTAGTTTTGAGAACTGAACTAATTATGATAGGAATACATTCATCAATCAATGTATTGTACAGAACAATCTATTGATGATTCTATATACTATTTTATATTCTATATCCACTTGACAGTGTTGGAACAAGTATGTCAATATACTTGACAACTAGGAAGTGACATTAGTTACAAATATGAATTAGAAATTGAGAAGAAAATAGGAAAGTTCCAAATGATATGTGGAAATATCAGCGGTACTTTGGGTAAAAAAGCTAGAGCAGACACAATTATGGAATTTTATAAGGTAATGGCCGCTCCAGTCTCCTCTACGGTAGTGAATCATGGGTTACTACGAAGCCACTTGAAAGTAGAGTGAAGGCAGCCGAGATGAGATTTCTTCGAAGAACCAAGGGGTGTGACAGGAAAGACCATTTCAGGAATGAAGATATTAGGAAATAATTCATATCTGCAGCATGAATGAAATAGATACGGAGAATCGGCATCAATGGAGGGAGCATGTTCAAAGAATATCAGCTAAAAGAACACCATTTGAAGTCTATGATTCATCAGCCAGTAGGCAAAAGAGATGTTGGCAGACCATGCAAGCGGTGGCAATAATAGAATTTTTTATGTTTATTTGAATAATTGGCTAGATGTGAGTCGGAACAGGTGATATAGCCCAGTCCTTGTTTGTAAGAAATAGAAGAAGAAAAAGAAGGTTTGATTCTATATTCTATATTCATATGTACTAGGTTTGTTTACAATTGGTTCAATATGTACTAGGTTTGACCTGAACCGGTTCCTCTTAATGTCAGCTTAGATGTCTACTATGACGTTGTGTCTTTTCACCATAAAATAATTTGAGGTAAACAATGATCTTCAGTAGAATTGTGGAATTGAAAGAATAGATAGCCTAGTCAATGTAGCACTCAAATAAAATTGAATATTATTTATGATAAAGAGTAGTCATATTATCTATAAAGCGATAAGAGAACCATGCAAAATTGTAATCATGCAGTAATGAGAATTCTTTGGCAGAAATAAAATTATAAAGCGGATTGTTTATATTGGCAGATTATAAAAAATAAGATTGCTTGTACAATTTGAGGTTAGAATCTTTTGTTTTGATTTAATACATCAATTGATCTTAGATCAATCGACAATTTATTGAATTAATATCGAACAAATCAGCTGATTGCTCACTCGACTATTATGAATTAAATTATATTTTTCACTCATAAAATTGTATATTATATGTTAAAGAGGGTTTATGTAATGAGAAAACAACGATTATTATGTTATTCGAATATTTATTGAAATCTAAAAAAGTATGAAAAACTAAGAGTATACAAAGCTCACATAAAAAATTAAATGTATATCACATTATAGCTTCATATATTGAGTTTTATTTATTGGAATGTTCACAGGCTATTATAAGCTATTTATGTATAAATTTTCATTTATCTTTGTATAACAAAGTTGGAGAAACCCTGAATCTTGAGTAACCAATTACATCACGTTTTACTAGATTAGAAAGCCAATCAGAGGAAGGCTTACGAATTGTTAGAGGAAGAGATGAGAATTTTCTGAGAACTGCCTCTCTCTGGCTTGTGATCTTGACCTATATGGCAGCACATGGAGATAGGGTCTCTTTTCAATTAATTTTCAAAAGCATCAAGCCAGTCCCTTTTTTGAATATCAAGTATGTGTAATTAATGTTTGATTGTTTGTGAACTCAGTGTTTGTTAAAGAGTTCTTAACTGTAATTTATTCCAGTTTCAAGTTAAATCTTTAGTACTGATAGAAACATATACGTAATCTGGACCATACACGAGCCCTGCAGAGTCGAAAGGATCAAATTAATTAATTATTGGAGATAATTAATTATTCTACAAGAACTTCAGAACATCAATATAGTGAGTGTGCTAGTTATCCTAATGAGCTCATTAGCAGGCCTTTATCAGTGAATTGGGGAATTATTCAAGAGCGCTATATAAATTTGGTTCAAGTTAAAAAATTTTGCAACGTGTCAAACACTATAATATATTTAACAAAAAACTCTTTTTATGAATATATTTGATATATTTAGGAAGCTTATTTCCATGCATGGCACGAATCCATACCCTGAGATTTGAATGATTATTCTATTAATTATTAATTATTGTTTGGAATATATTCTATTGAACCCATAGACTGAACAGGTTCCAATTTGTCAAATTCTGTATCAACCTGAAGTTTCACATCTCAGTATTAATAAATGAATAGATATTTTTACGGCTCACAATATTGTGAATGCTAACAACTCCTGTGATAGATTTTAAAATATTAGAGAATTTATTTATTCAAAGAAAATTATATTCATCAAGAAATATTCTTGTCTATGTTATTTTATGGGAATATATTTTGTGTTTTATGTCAGCATACAAAATTCAAGAAGTTTTTATTATTTTCCTTATTCATCTCGTGATATACAGTTTGAGCTGTCTTGGTACCAAGCATTATTATTCTGCAGCATATATAATTGATGAATTGATTAATATTGATCTTATTCAGAGCATTTATTGCTCATCATCCTTTGATGATAGTAATACTATTTAGCCAGCAAAGTCTTACTGATATTTATATTAATAAGTCTACAATATTATCATATAAGGATCCAGAGAACTTCAAGAACTGGCGTTGTAAGTCTTAAGGAATTTCGAAAGGATAAATTGGTGCATACCTGTATTCATGACGAGCGTTTTAAGGATCAACTAGGAAAACCATAGTTGATTTTCATTATTCTCGATTGAGTATATGGATACTGATAATCAGTCACTAACTATCTTTTTGACTTCCTTATTGGTATTCTTCAATATCTTCACGAGAGCAGCAGTAAGAATTATTGATCATCGGTTATTGAAACCCATGGTGATTCATTACGTTGAGAGTATTCATGCATCTACTGCTGAGCTAGAGCTGTGGTCTGAGCCTAACATATAAGGCCGGACGGCCTTAACTTCTTGCAAATTCATTTGCAAGCTAGGGATCTTAACAGCTACACTGATATATATAAAATATACCGTTTCACATAAGAATGTCGCCCAACATGGATGGCAATATATCACTTCACACTACATATTGAGTATGAGTTCATGAGATGGGAACGTTTGCGAATGAATAAGAGTTGATTTGATTGAAATAGAACAAAATTCAAGCGGCTCCAGTCAACAATAATTTGATACAACTTCGAATCTGCTCAAATATGAACATTTTAAAGGAAAATCTATTATTACTAAAATATACTTATGACAAATGAGGTATGTAGATAAGCGGTTATCTTCCAATCACATAAAATTTGTGGAAACCAACGTTAGTAGACAGACTACCAACTTTGTGTGGAAACCACATCCTTTCCACAAATATTACACCAGTCCAATTTATTAGGGAAATCAGATATCACTTCAGTTTAATCACTTTTATATGAATGCCTTTTCAGGGAATGATCCGTACATTCTGCTATCAATTTTCAGTTCAGTAATAGGAACGATTAATAGGAGAAATGTATTTTGAATCTGCAAGTTTTCTTAAACCTCCTAGTGAATTAACCAGCTTCGGAGAACGTGCTTCAATATGAATTCAAGTTCCCAATCTTGATAATTCATTGCAAATGATGAATGATAAGGGATCATTTATTCATCATCACAACATTTGTGCTGTATTATTATATGAGCAGTGACACAACACACAAATATTATAATAGAACGTTCAGATGGCCCGGCGGAAATTCGTGGCCAAAGCTGGAAACAGGAGTAGGTAATTAATTTCATACTGAGCTGTGCAAGCAAATGTAAACTGCGTCATACATGAAATTACTGAGAGTGGCCACTGTTTACACTTGCACATTTTGGAGGTTCCTTGCGAACACGCTGGTTAGTAGGCGTCTGCTGCTGGAGAGCCCTAAATTCACTCGACCGGTCATTATAGACTCAAAAACGATCCCTCTCAGACTCTATTTGCCCGCTTATTTGCTCAATAATTATGGAAAATTCATTCATGAGTTTACTCCAAGAGAAGTTTGAATTATTGTTCTCACAATAAATCGACCTAAGCTCTAATTTAATTGGTTATTTGGTATTCTTGAGTACAAAATATTGAATTGATTGGGACTACGAATGTTAATGTGAGTTTAACTGTTATAATGAGTTTACTGAGTGCAATCGTTGCACGTTGCAGTCGTTGAAACAGAAATCATTTGAAATCTTTTTTTCTCAAAATTCAAGCTTAAGGCTGTCGGTACACCTTTTAATTTTTATTTAAATTGGATAATCTTTTTCAATATAATTGTTGAGATCGTTATAAGATTGAGAAAGAGTGGCAACTGAAATTTTTAAGTGGTCTAATAAGCGAGTTATGGGTTGTTGAAGTGCTAAATTCCGTTTTCTTTCCAGATCATAAACGGTTTCGAATTTTCCATTGGAGTTTTTTTTTAGTACATTCAGAATATCATTGGCTTTGTTCTAATATACGTTTTTTCGCGATTAATGCCAAAATAAACAAGTTATCGAATTTGCAAAAAATGTTACTTTTTTATTTATAAACAATATGAGGAATAAAATGTGTTAGTTTGGAAAGATACATCTTTTGAATTTTTAAGAGAAGTTCTAATAATATAGTCGGAACCGTTTATGATCTGGAAAGAAAACGGAATATGGATATTTAGCACTTCAACAACCCATAACTCGCTTATTAGACCACTTAAAAATTTCAGTTGCCACTTTTTCTCACTCTTATAATGATCTTAACAATTATATTGAAAAAGATATTCCAATTTAAATAATGAAAAAGGTGTACCGAACAACCTTAAACATTAGTCCAGGGTTAATGCATTTCCAGGGGGTCAATGACCTCCTTATTAGTTGTGTATTTGTGCTAAAGCTTATTTCGAATGATAATATCAACCATCATAATACTATAATATTATCATGTAACTTGAACTTATCACGCTTCCATTATTTGAAGGACTTTTGAGCATATCTCTCAAGAAGAATATTGATAAACCAACTTGTTTGGTAGTTGGCATGGCGTTTACGACCCTTTCATTCAAAACTGGTATGAAAATTTCAAGCGATCAGGAGAAAAATTCCTTTTAGAGTCAGGAAAAGTTTCAAGAGTGAATTGGTTGGATGGAGGGGTTGGGTTGAAGAGAAGTGAGCGCGAAAGTTGAGCAAACAAGTACTATCTTGTCTGAGGAATGAGTGAGACAGTGTGAGGGGGAGGGTAATTTAGGGGAAACGACGCGTAGGGTAACAAGTATTGTAAGTACATGCTGCAAGCAGCAAGCACCTTATGCTAATGGATTACCATGTTTACGACTTTCGCCATGAAGGTTCACGGGGTCGCCATTCCATTCGTCTTGCAATTTGTGCCATCTCTGCTCTGCTCACCTGCCTGCTGCCATCTTGCTCCAGGAATGCCACCAAGTGGAGATCCAATCTGCTGCTGCGTTTCCCCCAGCCTGGTGCAATCGAGGTGATCCCTACCTATCTCGATTTTATGTCTCATCTGTCGAAAGAGGTAAATATTTCTCTGCAAGTCGCATAGGGCGGAGTCATGAGTCACATGATTTTAAGATAGTCATTTGGGTTTTCACTCAGGCATAAATAATGATTTTTAATGCTCATTCATGATTGTGAAGTGTTATGCTGTAGGAAAGTTAGAAAGAACTGAATCCAAACCTCCCGTTTGGTGATTTCCAAATTGCATAATCATTCATGATTATCCCCTCCTTATCATCAGGGAGGATTATTTGCAGATTTCAACCCATACAAATTGAAACCTTACCCTAGTAGTTGCTCTTGTTTTCAATAAAATTCCGTATATTTTTTTGCTGAATCGAGAACAAAACTAGGTTCATATGGGAGTTCATGGAATTATATGTAGTGAATCCTACACAATAAAAGTGATAACTACGAGAAAAGTTTTCAAGAACACAGGTGTCATGCTAATATTGTAATATTCCAAAAACAAGATACATCTTGAATAAATAAGAATACGTTGATTACAGTACATTAATATTCTCCCAATCACGAAATCTATTCTTCTCTTCATCTTTACTAAGATAATTATTTCACTCACTTTGTGTGACATTCTAATAAAATAATTAGGCTACTCGAGCAATAGCAGAGCAGCAGAATAGATCAGATAATGAGCAGAACAGATAATGAATAATTTGTTTTGAAATCACATATCTATGGTAATCACATCACCTGGAACGTGTTGCACTATTCTTCTTAAAACTTCACAGACTAGACTTAAAACTTACCGCAATACGAACAAATTATAACCTAAACATCAGATTCCTGTGTTCATAGACTCGAAGTAGCATACGACGCTTCGATTTCGCTGACCACAGTCTTACCAACACAACCAATACGAGATTGAATCAATGTCTTGAAAGATTGATCGCTTATAAAAATCAATAATCATAATAAAATAGCAATTATTTTGATAATCCTATGTCGATTGGTAGGGATATTCAATATATCCTACTACTACTACTACTACTACTAGTCATCACTAAATACGTAATGTGACGGAGTGAGAGAGAGAAACTGGTTTCAGTTGGAGTTTGAATCCGCCATACAATATGTCATAAATACACACTCCCAGTTAAAACGCTGCTAAGCATTATGGAAAGGTGGCTGATCTCGGACTCTCAGCCAAACGCCCTGCTATAGCTTAAGAATTAAGTTTGAATCCACAGCTCTCATTATGCGTTTTCTTCCTGTTGATGAATAAGTTGAATATCGAGAAAAATGAAAAAATATAATTTTACTATGGTCCACATTATAATGACAGTATACGATTGACAATACTGTTACTGTCCTTTTCTATCATACAACAAAACAGATAGCACTATCTCACTCTCGCTTTGCAATGTTGTCTATTTGCCAGAATATTCCATATTTACTTTTGACAGTGACTGTACAAAACTGAACAAACAATTCTCAGCCGCCATTTTTTTTCATTCTATCAAAATACTTGAGTACACAAGTCGTATAATTGATTAAAAATGCATTTTTGAAACAATGAAATAATTTTTAATCATTACCGTATTAGAAACACAAATTAAAATACCTGAAATGACATTTTAAAAGTTGATAACTAACCATCCTAGACTTCATCCATGCTTCAATTAGCCCACCCGTATAGGTTAGACCTACTCGTACCGGTATAAATAATATTGAAAAGTTATTTCAGAATTGATTCATTGAAATTACTTATTTTTAAATAGGATTTGGATTTTTCTATTATTTGTGAGAGAAATTGGAATAGAATACCTACCAAATAACTTAATTTCTATTGTTTTGAAATGCAGATTGTTTTATCACAGCTTTTCAAATTAGCTGCCATTTCAGGTTTGTATAAAAATAAAAATCTGATCTCAGTTATGGAAGCAAATTTTTGAATCAAATTATGGAAAAATATATTTTCTTGATTAATTTAACATTAAATTGATTTTTTATCAAGGAAATGATAATTATTATTAGATTGAATTTAATGGGATGAATTGAGTAACAGCTGTGTACAGTCAGTGGCAAAATGGAGAGACTTGGCAACGTTTTTCTCCTATCTTTCTTCACTGCCATTATAACGTGGACCTCACTATAGTGAATTCCACATTTTTAACAAGCTCAAAAGAGAAATGAGCATCACGTACACATTACGTTCTATCTACACACTAACGCCAATTCAAGATAAGGAGATCATGAATAGGATCAGTAGGTTCAGTAGAATTTCACCAGAGAGTATGTTCAGAGTTCCCAGAAAAAACTGATTATTTGATGAGTATATCAGCAAAACAATATTCCACTCTGATGTTTATCGCGAATAATGAACTTTCTCTTCTAATACACAGAACACAAGCTATTGTTTCAGTGCTTTCTGAGCTGAAGAAAGAAAGGAGACGCTCTCTCAAGGCAATCCGAGCTTACATAAACGGTGTCATAACCCTTCCCTATAATAACTGGATCATAAAAAGTCCTGATGGACACACAAAAACATATTTGGGAAGCCCATTTGTAATGAACGTTTAGAAAGTGCTATGGTGCCAGATAAAAAAATGGATAAGGGATTCTTGGTCCATGGTAGAAAGGTGGTCGAAATTGTCACCACGATAAGTGCGGCCATATGGCGAATATGACTGGTTCCATTCCAGAGGCGGGCAGAAATCTAAAGTGGAAATGAGTAAGTCAGGGAAAATGGGTGATGGGATGTGGGGAGGGAGCGGGTTGAGAGAGAATGATTTTTGGGAGAGAGCACACGGTGCTGGTTGCTCATCAATCAAACACCTCGACCGGATATTAAAAATTGTATGAAACGTCAAAACGGTACCCAGATCCCATCCGTAGGCAGCGCGTAATCTCCAACTCTTCACAAATTTTAATAATACAACGTATCCATTTTATTCGAGTGAGTTCCATTTCTATTCTATTCAGATCCGACTGACTGTCCTCGCCACAGAATCTCAGATGACATGTATCAATACTTCCTATCACTTTGCTCTTTGTATTCATCATTCTGGCGCTACGAAACAAAGAGAATCACTCTTGTTTCCAATTGACGGATGGAAAGGATTTCGGCTTTGTCTCCGAAATTCCATTTCGAGTTTCGAAGATTGGGAGTTGTTTTTCGCTATTCGTTGAAGCTCCCGTGTTATAGAACACAGTAGTCATGAGAAATTGAAAAACATCTCTTTTAGTACCCTTTTAATGAGGTACTTATTGTAAGAGTAAATAATAAAATACAATTATTGAGTGTTGGTGTATTATAGTCATGGAAGCTCCACATGATATTACATCAGGAACCAATTCGTGTTATGGAATAGAATAGTGTGGTGATTCCAGTGTCATAGAGTACAATAACCTATATGAGAACAAAAGATACACTTAATGGACATCATGAAGGATATAGAGAAATGGTGAAGTCAAAATGGAAGAGGATGGGATATTGCAGTTGCAATTGTCCAATGGTTATCCTCGGAAAAGTATTTTTGTGCATAACGAAGATTTTTTATGTTAAGAGGATTTTATTAGTATTCATTATTGAATAAATTCAATCTGATGCTTCATTTAATGGAAAATCAAATCTACGATACAGTAGAAGTATTTGTGAGAGACTGCTGAAATAATATTGACTGCAAGTCGGTGAGTCTGATTAGAACTCTGTTCTGAAAATCGCATTCAGCATTGCCACAAAGAATACTATTTAATAGTAGCTTCACTGTGAATTCCGAGTTGCAACACATTCATGAGGATCTCCCAGTTTCTAGAGATTTGGCTAACCCTCCACCAATGCGCCTCAAGTCAAGAAGATACTTGAGACTTGATGAGCCGGGGGAAATAAGAAGTGGGAGGGAGTTATGGAGACTGAGATGGTTGCAGGGAGAGGTCAGGAACAAAGGCCTTGTGGATGACCCTAATGACATTGTTCCTGGCACCCAGCTGAGACGTAGAGAGTGGTGAGGCCTTAACCGGTTCAGGACGCAGGTGAGAAGGTGTGCTGAGCTGATGACAACAAGGGGATACACCTCTGATCCTCTGTGCCAATGTGGACAAATTCAATCAATGAATCACCTAATATCTGAGTGTCCACAACACTCCTATCATGGAGGGCTGACACAAGTTCATGATGCTGGAGAAGAGGCATGTCAGTGGCTCCACAACTTACTAGATTCCATTAGTATTTAACATATTAAGTGTAAAATTATGTTTTTTTCCAACCTTGGCCTATGAATGCATATGCATATATATATATATATATATATATATATATATATATATATATATATATATATATATATATATATATATACTGTGAATTGAATGAATTCAATACAGTCCTGTACCTACAGTCTTCCTATTTCCGAACAGAAGTATGAATTATTGTCTATTGCCTATCTCATTCTGAACCGTTAGTTGTTGAAGTTAGAAAGTTTATAAAGATTCCATTTCATTTGGAAATTTCTAGTAAGTCTAAAGAAAATAAAACATCATTTTCAATTGCTATTGATTTTTTTTTCTTCAATTCTAGATCTTCATGGCTAGAACAATTCTAATTCTTATGAGAAATAATGAAGAAAGAAATGATAAATTTTCTCTCATTATCAGTAATGAAATAAAGATGTATTACCCAAGTGAAATCTGTTGTTTTATTCAAGGTGAAAAAGCTTTCTCTGCGTTTCTTGGAAGCGTCCGCTGAAATTCTCTTTCTTTTTTGTTTTTTTGAAAAATAGATAGGTGAGTGGCAATGACGACGTGAACGAAATGGCAGACAAAGTTTTATCAGTTTTGAAAGTGAAGACAGAAGGGCGCCGTGTCGTAGTCGCACTGCCTAAAGCACACAATCGCCCTTCTCAGGGACCATTCGATAGGGATCCGGATGGGAATATGAGCCTGTGATAGAGTACATAATTTAGTGTCCCACCTTTTCCACTCCTCCCACGCCTGAACCCTCTCCTTTGTTTTTCTTGTTTTTCTTCGCCTACACCGTAATCCTCTGTCGACTATCTGCCGATCTACGGTTGCAGATCTCCACATCCAGTTGTCTCACAAAAGAGAAAAGCGACTCTGCTATTTTATATCAAACACGACTCTGTCGACGACGAAGACGACCGACTCCATCTCACTTCTACGCCAACAACTTCATAAACTATTCGTAAAAATGCCAGATTTCCAAGAAGAACAGCAAATACACAGCCTTCTACGCCGCGCTCAATTATTAAGCACCAACTGTGCCATTTCTTTGCTGTTACCGATAAATCTCGACTACAACTAGCTTTCTCCTGTCTATCCAGCTTACCGCTGAATAAAACAAACGAAATTCTAGTCCGCCTTCTACAATGCCTTATATCTGCATCACGTTCCTTTTTACGTTTGGAAAAACTAAGGTAACATATTCCGGGTCCCACTTTGTAGTATCCTCATAGATTTTGTCGTAAGATTCCATGCCACTTTTATACTTCTACTTGTGTCAGTTAGCCTACATACTGACGACGCTACTGCAGTCCATACAAACCGGACTTGTGATTGTTGCAGGGGCTCTGTCACGGAGTTTTCACATGCTTTTGGTTACTGACATGCTGAAAATATTAATGAATCGTGATTAAGATTGGCTGAATAAGTAATGTATATAAGTTAGCGAAAAATGATGAAAGCTCATTTCGAATCATCAAGCCAGATAACTACCTCGTCTTAGCTACCAAAAACTACTTGCAATGGAAGTGAGTTCGGGAATACCAACCAAGAAGCCAGTTGTTTTCTTACAAGCAATGAATATTCATCCATCAACAATCTCTCAGGAATTCTGATTTCAACGAGTATGAAAAATTGAGATTTTGACTGATTCGTTTCCATTCATGTCATTAGAATCAATCCAGCTCCTTTATCTTCAAAAACAATCTTTTATTTGAGAATAAAATTTGAATACAGATGGAAATTACTGATAAATTTCATTTATTCAAATGCTAATGAATCAATAATTATTATTGAACGAGAATCCTAAGCGCTCATCAAATTTCCATCTAGCTGTTTACCCTACTGTCAATATTCGCAGTAGCAGAAGTCTTCGGGTGATTTACAGCATTTAATTTGGATTCTCGTTCAATAATAATTATTAAAATTTTGAATAATTCAATTACAAACTTCAATTGAATTTCAACACTGAATTTCAATTTGATTCTCACCTTTTTTGAAAATATTTACATATTCTTCCGTTAGGAGCACTATTGTGAGATTGAATTATTAAAATGATTGAACTTCCGGCTACTAACAGGAGAGTCTCTCCACCAAATTTTTAAACTGATTCTGCTGCAGCGTACTTAGTTGTATTTGTGTTACCTCAAAGCCTTAGGATATCGAAATCCATTAAAACTTCTTTGGGTGGTGATATTGTTGATGCCAAAACTGGATTGTTCGTTTTTATGTTTAGTGATAGGGGGGAGTGCGCGGACTTTGTTCTTGCCTTCAAAGTGCGCTGATGGTTGGTGGGGAGGGGTGGTGGTACGACGCGGTTATAGGGGTGTTTTTGTCTTGGACCGGGTCGACACCCTTGTATTGTTTCCAAGAAAGATATTCAATCCCTTCCTCTGCCACCCACCCCCCAATTCAGACAGCTGACAAAAACAAGTGAGTTATTTAAAAGGAAACTTGCAGAGTTGGAGGATGTTACTTCCGACACTTTGAAATTTGAAAATGCTCGAACAAACATCTAACGAAATTGATAAGATAGATTGCATTAGTGAGACACAAACATAATTTTATAGGAGGGGGGAATCCTGGTCATGATGATCTACATCATAGAAATAAGGTTCATCGCGATCTATATAGTGATGTTACATGATAGTTTAAGAAATATAGTCTATGTTCCATATTATTCCACTATTTCCATGTTCAATAAATGGGTTTCATGACAAAATAAGAATGAATAAAATGAATCAATTACCTAAATAGCGTGTTGTTGATATTTTATATTGATATATTGGGTTGATGAAACGAAACGATATTATACGTCATGAAGGTATGAATTTCAAATTCCAAGTTTTTCGATTGTTAAGTGATATTAACATATTATCCTTTGGTCCCTTTTATTTCTATGCAGAATCTGTATTATTGGAGAATCTGTAATAGAGTTAACTACTGTACCAAATAAAAATATTCCAAAAATCTTATTGCATTTGGCATTTAAAGGTAGTTGTGGTGATGAATTTGGTATTGTGTTGAATCACCAAGTAGAAGAGTTCTAAATACAACCATAGACAAACTTACATTCCAATGGAAAAGGCTCTCATGGGTCAAACATGCTATGCATTGGTACGATATAAAAATGGTACTGGAGGAATTTATGCTTATTTTAAACTACAACTCCGAGAGTAAAAATTTGAAAAACCAAGGGTTTTGGTAACCATTCAAATTTTCCAATGTCACGTTTTGTGATTACCTTCTACAGAAAACGTAAGGTACCACACGAGTTTTGCAGCAACAATATATTTGAAGGAATTTTACACAATATAATCTATAGATCTATAGGTAACCTATATCTATAGATAATCAATATATTCTATAGTTTAATCGAGATAGCATATTATGCTATCTGGATTTAACTGTATCCAGGAAAACTAGGACTCTATGATAGAAGTGTGTCTGATGATATAGAATTGTAACTCATTTGTCACCTTTCCAGCAATCTGTCTAACTCTCTCTATTTCTGTCTATCTCTCTCACTCTCTGCTATGCATTGAAATACATATTTCGTAGGGTTATACAGTTCAATTCACTACAAATTATACATCAAGTTATTCAGTTTTTCGAGCTTCATTTAATTGTAAAATTATCTTTTCAATTACCCCACTCTCTTTTTATTCATTTTCAAAAAACGTTCCCAGTTCTTCAGTATACCTGTTCGCCTGTGATTCACCTAACGGTACATCATGGTCAGGCCTAGAAGCACACCGAAAAATGGGGTCAACGCTCCGAAGCCAGGGCCTTCCCCAGCCATTTCTGAACCCTCATTGTCTGAGGAGGCCCTTCGCATGATGCGACTGCAAATTGAAGAGTCTGTTCAAAATGCAGTCACAATGGCAATGAAGAACATTCTAGAAGAAGTCCAGGTGCTGAAAGTGGAGAATCAACGGCTGAATGAAAAAATTCGGGAGCTTGAGGTGAATTGTCACCTTAAAGTCGACGATCTGGAGCAATATGGTCACCGACACTCCATTCGTATTTTCGGCATCCCGGAGAGCGATAAAGAAGACACGGACCTGCTGGCGCTTGATGTCTTCAACAAGAAGCTGAACGTGCCTCTAACTCTGGCGGATGTCAACCGCTCGCATCGAGTTGGAAGGTGTCAACCACCTCAACAAGGGCAAGCGAAGCCGAAGGATCGTCCCATCATCGTTCGTCTGTGCAGCTACCGGACCAGGAAGATGATCTTAGACGCGAAGAGGGAGCTGGAGGGTTCCGGCGTCACGATTTGGGAGGATCTGACTACGGAGCGTCTCAAGACTCTCAACGCTGCGGCCGACCAACATGGGCATAGGAATGTCTGGTCATCTGACGAGAGGATCAAGATCTCTATCGGCGAAGGAGGATCCAAGAGGGTCCACACTGTCGAGAGGATGACTGACCTCCTAAAACTAAAGGTAAACTGAATCATTTCAGCATTCGATGACTAAGGTGCCCTTCACTACAATCATAGGAAAATCGTATCTATAAATTTCACAGTGGATATACCTTGGCATTATTTATGAGCAGACTTCCTGTTCTATAATAAATCTTTTCACTGCTATATTCGGTAATTATTTCATTAAGGAAATCCACATTTGATAATACTCATTGAAAATTTTTCTCTATAATAAATTCTCAAATCAGCATTCTATGACTCAACTGCTATACTCCAGAGGGTACTAGAAGAATTGCTTACTAATTACATCACTCGCCAAAATCAGTTCCATTTTAACTCATAATTTTTAAAATGCTGAATTTCAAATGAATTGGATGATTAACATAGGTTATGGGTATAGATGTAATCTCTTCCATATTAGGTGAACATAAATGATAACATCTTCTATTGTCACAGCTTGAACAATAAAAGCCAATGTGTAAAGAATTATTGATGGAACAGTAGGATAGGTAGTCTGTTCATATGTTTATATGGGGGCAGTGTTTCATTTAACGTCATCTCAGACATTCATCACTAAAATATTACAGTACACAATTTGCTGCTTTAATCGTTATTGCAACTCCCAATAATTATTTATCCTTGTTCTCATACTTCACCGTTAAATCCTATTTAAAACTCATCTAAGATAATCTATAGAACTTTCTCAATCGTCTCCTCTACTTCTTATTTTTCTTACTCATTTGTCATCTTCCTCATTTCTATAGTTATTACTAGAATAGTGTTGTTATTTTTATATTATTATTACAACAACCGTTGGGATTGTAGTGATTGTTGCGATGATGATAATTATTCTTCTTAATCCTTCTTCGTCTTCTTCTTCTTCTTATTCTGCCTCTTATTCTTTTTTTTCTTCTCCTTCTTCTTCTTCCCCTTTTCTTCTTCTTCTTTCCTTGATTAATTCCATCACAATATTATAAGTAATCTCATATTCTTTAGTTTAGTTTCAAAAGTTCTTCCCAATTGTGCACATTCCTTCTTTCTCTTCTCTTCTTCTTTGTTATTGTGATTCTTCCACTAGCTATCTACTTTGTTACTACTTTCTACTAATATCCATATCTTGATATGGTCTAATATCTTGATATTCGATTCTTTCTCACAGTAAATCATACTATTCTTATTTCATTATATAAAAATATTATTTATTATCAGTTGTATAATGTATCTTTTCTCATGTGATAACTTTCTCCAAAGATATTTCGTTTTTTTGCTGGCTTTTTCTTATTTTTTGCAGTTTTCACGATTCCATCTCGCTCTATCTTCACGTGGACTAAATCTTCCACTACAGGACATCTCGCCCTATCTCCACCTGACTCGATATTTCACTACTGGATCCCATCTCGCTCTATCTCCACTTGGTCTCGATCGTCCACTACCTAGATCTGTTCCTCTACAATTTTCATCTTATTTACCATTCGGATTATCCACCACTGGATCTCCATAGATCACAACATCTACAGTACATCTTATTGTGTTTAGTGAATTTTATAACTAGTGTTTTTAAATAGTGAAGGGAGCCGAACTATCAAGGCATATGGAAAGCACTCGAATCAAGAGAATTTTTCATTTAGGTGAAGTTTTATTAGTTTCATCCCCATTTTCCCCGTCATGTGTCTTTTTGATGTCGGTTCACGGTTGGTCTGCTGCTTCCATGATGCCTCTCACTGACACGTCAGCTCGCTCGACCTCAAGTAGGTATGATTATTTCAATAATATTAATAATGACACAGGTATGTTCCTAGCAAATAAGCTCCACTCTTTCAAAAGATCTGATGTGGCTCAGACTCCATGGCATCAAATTGAAGCGTAACCCTAAGTTGATGACATGGTCAAGACTTTCGAGAATTGGACTTTGACCTTTGACTTTGTATGACAAACATGCACCTTATGTGACAAGGAGGATTAATAGGAAACGACGAATACCGTGGATGACTGAAGACATACTTAAGATGATGGGACGTAGAGACAAAGCACATAGAAAATTTGAAAATACATTTGACTTGGACAGTTTGATTGAGTATAGGAGCCTTAGGAATAGAGTTGAACAGGAATTACGAAACTCAAAGATTAGGTACTTGAATTCGTTCATGACAAACAATAGACAAGACTCTAAATCACTTTGGCAGGGAATAAAAGAATTCGGGCTTGGCAAACAGAAATTGAATCCCCAAATCGACTTACCATTGAACAATATAAATGACCATCTCGTTTCACACTCTAACCAACGCGACGAAGTTGTCATTGCTAATCATATCAATAATCTTGAAGAGCAGGTTACGAACTTAGATTTACCAATTACTGATCAATTTCATTTCCATCCAATCTCAGAAGAAGACACTTTTAAAGCAATTCAACGTATTCATAGTAATGCTATGGGTGTAGACAAAATTCTTATCAAATTTATCAAGAAGATGTTATTTGCTGTTTTACCAACCATTACATACATTTTCAACAAGTCACTTGAAGAAGGCAATTTCCCTGAAAACTGGAAGTTTGCTCTGGTTCGCCCTCTAGATAAAGTTCCATCACACAATCAGTATTCTACCTGCATTGTCCAAAGTGCTAGAAAGACTTATTCATGCTCAAGTTGTAAAATTCCTAGACAACAATAGTAAGCTTCATAACTTTCAATCAGGCTTTAGGAAATTCCATTCAACTGAGACAGCTCTTCTTCGTGTCACTGATGATATAAGGTTAGCTATGGACCAAAGAAAATGCACCCTATTTGAGCGATACTGTTGATCATACAGTCCTTTTGAATAAGTTGGCTATTCTTGGTTTCAATCACAACTCGTTAGTTTGGTTCAAATCCTATCTATTACGTAGGATACAATGTGTATCTGTCGGTGACAAAAAGTCAACTTGGAAAAACGTTATGCATGGAGTACCACAAGGTTCAATTTTAGGCCCTCTCCTCTTCACTTTGTATGCTAATGACCTTTCTTCCATTATCAAATTCTACAGTTTCCATACTTATGCAGACGACCTTCAAATCTATTTAAGCTGTCCCATAACAAAAATTGATTGGAATAATGAATCAGGATATCAATTCAATAGTGGAATGGACAAAGAGAAATGGCCTTAAGCTTAATCCCATCAAAACACAACCCATTATAATTGGATATTCTCGACTATAAACAATATTGACCTTGAATCGATTCACAAAATTAGTGTAGATGGTAATGACATACCTTAATGTAGCTCAGTAAAAAATCTAGGCATTATTATGTATAATGCCTAGCCCTCTTGACTGGTCAGAACAAGTGAACAAAACTTGTAAAAAGGTATTCTCAGCTATTCATGCATTGAAGAAAATGCACGATATCCTCCCTAGAAACATTAAAGTATTATTGGTTCAATCTCTCATCTTCCCACATTTAATGTATTGTAATTCTGTTCTCAACGATATGCAAGTCACTCTGAATGATAAACTACAGCGTTGCCAAAATTATTGTCCACATTTCGTCTACTCTCTCCAACGCCATGATCATATCACCCCAGCCCACATTGCTAGTTCAACATTAAAGCTTCCCAATCAAAGGCTTTTTCGAATAGACAAGCTTGTTAGAGATATTTTGAGATACAGTAATCCGAACTATTTTAAAGATGATTTCAAATTTGTCTCTGAAGGTAGGAGGATAGATGCTTCACATACTAGAACCGGAGAAATTACTTCAAGGATACCCAATCATCGAACTACTATTTTCACAAAATCCCTCTTAGTCACCGCATGGAATGCAATTCCTGTTTCTACCAGGTCCATCGAGAGCTGAGTAAGCTTCATCCTGACTTTTGGAACAAATGACTGAAACTGTCTGGCCCTAGCCATCCCTCACCCATCCCACCAATATGAACCTTTGAACCTGTTATAGAATGAATTGTATTATATATTATATAAACTCATGTTTTTTTAATTATCCACTGCATACTGCTGTATATTACTGAAAGTTGATAACCCTGATCTTCTTTCAGCCTACTTCATTTTATTAATCAATCATTTGATCTTATCTACCTATAAAATTATTTTACTTTATCAATTTTCTGTTTTTTTTTTCTCTTTAATATTCATATTGATTAAAACTTTTACAATATTTCCATTAATAAATAAATCCTCAGTTTGAATAATGAAATTAACGTTTTGGTAGAGAGTTAGTGGGGAGGATATTTTTAATATTCTTCCCGAAGAATGGACATTGATATGTCCAAAGCTCCGCCAATTTATGTAGATGCATAACAATATAATTATTATCTATAGTTATTATATTACAAATTGCTTTTTCATATCATATATAGTTCAATAATAATTTTCTTAGTCTATATTATGTAAACTCATCTATAATTTTGCTGTATTGTAAGCTTTTGTATATGAGTGTATAAGCCAGTACATATATATTGTAATCTACATAAATAAAGTACTCAATCAATCAATCATCATAGTCAGTGAGTGAACACATGTGCAGTTTGGCTCCATTAAAAAGTGTTATTTTGTAGGGTTAACTTGTTAGAATCAATTCGAACTTTACATTGGTGCATTCAGTTTTTCACATAGTTTAATAAATATTTTAAAATTCTGATTTTCATTTTAATTGTGCAGTAATTACAATAAATAGTAATACATAACCTCCAATTAGTTTGACCACAGTTTGGTTTACCTATTGCAACATGGTGAGGAGCAACGGTAAGAAGCAGGAAACTCCCACACAAAAGGCAGGTAGGCGTGTAACGGTACCTGTGTCAACGACCCCTCCCTATCAAGACACAACGCAACTGGCAGACGAAATTCTGCAGAAGATAAACAAGGAAGTTAACCAAGCTGTCGCAGAGGCTTTCTCCTTCTTCCGATTTGAATTGGATCAACTACAGAGTGAGAATAATGAACTCCGGCATAGGATGGCAGCTATTGAGAAGGAGACGAAATCGACGACTTTGAACAATATGGTCGCCGTACCTGCCTGCGATTTTTGGAATTCCTGAAACCAAGGGGAAGTCCACCGACCAAATTGTTCAGCGAGTCTGCAAGGAAAAGCTGAACGTGGAGTTGAAGATCAACGACATTCATCGTTCGTATCGAGAGGGACCAATCCAGCAGCCAGGGCAGGACACGGGCAGAGCAGCCGGCAAGGAGCGTCATCGTCCCATCATTGTGAGGATTGATGACTACCGGACGAGGCAGAGGGTGTTCGCAGCCAAGCGGATGCTGAAGAACACTGGCATCACCGTGAGGGAGGATTTGACAAAGCACCGACTGGCACTCTTGAACGCAGCGGCAAACAAGTACGGGATAAGAAACACGTGGACAGTCAATGGCCGTCGGAGAAGGACCTGGACGACGCATCTACACCGCCGAACGTCTTGCCGACCTCCAGTAAACACTTCACGGTGTTGGCACGTCATATCTTCCTACTAAAGACCTGCTTCCTGTGACTCTCACACGCGCTCTCTCTTGCCGCCGCCCTGGCTCTCTCTCGCTCCCCCACCTGCTCGCTCCCATCAGCATCTACCACTGCAAACTGCTCACCACATTGGATTATCTGCTAGACTCTGATAAGTTTTATGATAGTGCACTGTAAATTAATTTTGACTTGAATTCCTATTTTTCCAACAGACGCCGATACATTCATGACTATTCTTGTATTTGAGATTTTCTTGGTTTTAAGCCTTCCTAGTTTTAGTGCTACCTTACTCTTTAATTCGTCTGTCGCATGCTCTGCTAATTAGTTGGATCTATGACTTTCTGTGTCTTGAATAATGCCTTTCAGTGACAACCCAGCACGCTCGCTCTCTCCTCATTTTAACTTGAATAATAATAATGTTAACAATATTCAGGACACAGGCATAATATTATCTAACAAACTTCACCCTCTTAAGAAACTTTTTAAAGCCGCTCATCTCAATATTCAATCCCTCAGCTGCCACATTGATGAACTGAGAGCAATTTTCATTTCTCAAGACTTCAATGTCATAGGTATTTCAGAATCATTTCTCAAGCCTCGTATTCATTCTAGCCAAGTTGCATTGCCCTGATATAATCTTTTCCGAAATGATAGGCTCAATAAGGCTTGTGGAGGGGTTGCAGAAGATTATATAAAAACAAAAATATTAATCTCACCAGAGCAGGAGTATTCTGCCAGACCTGAATTCATGTTACTTTAATTATCTTTATCTTGCTATAATAAACTACTTGTTGGTATCTGCTATCGCCCACCAAAAATTGGCCACTTCAGTGACTTCGAAAATGCCTTACTTTCTTTCATGCCTCATTATTATCGAATACTAGTTATGGGAGATATGAACACTGACCTAAATAATATGAAAAATCGTGACTTTGACTACTTTCAACTGACCACAATATTCCAATGCCTTAATATGACTATCTTACCACTCGACCCAACTCATCATACTAATGACTCTGACACATTCATTGACTTACTAATAGTTAGTAATCCAAATGAGGTTGTTGAAACTGGTCAAATCTCTGTGCCAGCCATTTCAGGACATAACTTGATTCACTGTGAACTCTCTCATAGGACACCTAAACTCGCTCAGAAATTTATTACTTACAGAGACTTTAAACACATTGATGAAGACGCTTTTTTGACTGACTTAGCTCAAACCCCCTGGCATCAGATTGAAGCCTGACCCACTGTTCAAATTCAAATTCAAATTCTTTATTTGCCATAATACAATACAGTTTTTTCAAAACAAAAACACAATTAAGAACTTAATTTAAACATTAACATGAAATAAATAATAATTCTTCTCAAAATTAGCTTATAGGCGTTGCCAGCAAAACCAGAGGTTTGTGTGCTGCAACGAGTATCAATCTTAGAAATCTCAACTTACAAAATCAATAAACCAATTTAATCGATATATCAATATCGAAAAAAATGAATAAAATGAAAATAAATAATAAACAAAAGGAGTGCTTTATTACAGAGATGGCTATAGGAAAAAATACCTGAATTAAAACTAAAAATCTATATGGAGGTGACAAAAGATAAGGAGATCAATTATGGAAGAGGTGAGATACATTAACAGATCTTATCCATTCAATTATATTTCGTATGAATGACTTAGTTATGTTTTACTAGAAAGTGTTGAGGTACCAAGTTAATAAGTTTATTGCTGATGTAGGTGAATTGTCTTCGGCAAACAGTTAAGTCAGTTCTATTTATAATATAGTTGGAACTTGTATATGACATGTCTCAATCTTCTATGATCTTCTATATCACTTCAGATGACAGTCGAACATAACGCCTAAATATTTAATTACATTCACTTTTTCTAACGAGCTGCAACCACAGTCCTCGTGCCTCACCCGTTGATATGCGTAATAGGCGCAGTCAGGGGAGTGAATTTTAATACCCGTATGTGACCCTTCCCGGGGGGCTGATCTCACTGAGGGTGAGAAGGCCATGTAAACGCTTTTCTTTACATTTAGAGTTAATGAATGTTGATCCAGCCATGACTTCACGATAGCCAGACCCGATTCCGTCAATCGCTCCACCTGCCTCCAATCTGGTCCGGTGAAAACCAAGGCAGTATCATCGGCAAAAGATATAGTAGTACAGTTATTAATATTTATTTTTAAGAGATCATTAATGTATATCAAAAATAATATCGGTGAGAGGACTGTACCCTAGGGTAGGCCAAACCCAGTCAATATCATGAAACTTGTTTTTTCATTTAGAGTGAGTACCTGAGATCTATTTTGCAAGTAGCTTTCAAATAATTTTAGAACTGTTCCTCTAAAACCTATACTTTCCAACTTATTCAGAAGGGACCTGTGAGGGATGGTATCATAGGCTTTTGCTAAATCCAGGAATACTGCTAAAGTTTTTTTGTTGCTCTGAAAGTTATCTGTAATTATCCGAACTGAATTTGTCATAGCATCCTCAGTTGATTTGCCCTCTTTGAAACCGAATTGATTCTCAGCTAAAAATGTATATTTATCAAGGTATTCTATCAATCGTCGTTTTATAAGTTTTTCAAATATTTTAGATAGATTGCTTATCAAACTGATTGGGCGATAGTTTTCGGGAGCCTTTCTGTCACTTGATTTGAATAGAGGAACTATTTTTGCTAACTTGAAATGAGAAGGAAAATGACCCAATTCAAAACATTTGTTGAATAACACTGACAATGGTTTCGCTATAATATCAGCAATATTCTTCAAACATACATTACCCAGTCCATCCACCCCCGGGGACGAGCCAGATTCCAAGTTTCTGATGATAACTAATACCTCATCGGAGCTCGTTGGACGCATGAAGAATGAATGTGGACTGTCCGCCGCTAAACAACGTAAACGTTGTGCATCCACTGAGTGTTGTACAATATCGATTCTTTCAGCATAAGTTCTCCCCATTCCAGCAAAATAACTATTTAAAATATCTGGATCAATATTGGGCGGTTTATTTGCACGTTGGATGTCTAGAATTTCTTCTATGCAATTCCAAGTTTTTTTACTATTTCCTTTAGAATTAGAGATTATGGTTTTGTAATGCACAAATTTAGTTTTTCTTATAAGTTTATTTAATAAATTTCTATATGTTTTGTACCTAGATTGTAATTCAATATTGAATGGCTGACTTTTTAGTTTTTTATGCAATTTATCACGCTCTCTAATGGATCTTATCAGCCCCGGAGTTATCCATTTTTTCAGTGGTCTATTTTTTTTTATTTTTATCTGTTCACTAGCTGATTTAATATTGCTTATTAACTCACTACAAAATTTATCAATCTTATCTAAGTCTTTATTTTGATCATTGAAGGAAATTTCATTTCCCCAACTTTCTTTTTGTAGCCCTTCTATCAATTTCTTATAATTATTTTTTTCTGTGAAGACCTCTCTTACTTCTTTAAAAAATGTGTTTGGATTTCTCTCGTGAAAAGTAGTACAGAAATGATCAGTAATATAGGTTTTCTGTATAGAGCTTATTACATTATCTTCTTTAAAATTTAAATTTCTCTAAAATATGTGATCAATACATGTTTTTGTTTTACATGAAATTCTAGTTGGCTTATTCACAAGAGATCTTAGACCATACATCTGCATAAGGCTACTTTATTCATTTGCTAGATTACTATTACGCAAAATATCTATGTTTAAATCTCCAATCAAAAGAATATTTTCTGTCTCATGAATGTCAGACAGACTTGCATCTAGCTCATTCAGAAAAAGATCGATATTAGAGGATGGAGACCTGTAAATTGCAAATAATGTTATGAAGTGGTTGAAAGCTTTTGATCTAATCGGAATAAAAACTGCCTCTGAATTTCCGTAGTTGAGATAATCTACGTCAATGCTATTTTTCACAAAAATACATAATCCGTTACTCCTGTTTAGTTGCCCCGGCTTAACTATAACTCTATAGCCACCTAAACTGTAATCAAAAATTTTATCATCAGTCATCCACGTTTCCGTTAGAATTATTACATCGTAATTTATTTTACAGTTTTCTAAGACGTATACAAACTCATCAAAATTTTTCCCCAAACTCCGTATATTCATATGTATTACATTAAAAGCTTCAATAGAATCTGTTGTTGCATCTATATGAAAATAGGGCTCAAAACTAAAAATATCATCACTCTCATTTGTATCAAAACACTCCAAATCGATCACCTCATCAAAGCTATACTCATTATTCATCAATAACCCAAAAGCAAAGAAAATAGAAGAACAAAAAAGTGAAACACGACAAGATTTTAAATTTTAAATGAGGTTCAAAATTTCAAATAAGGGAAATAATATGAAACCTAATAGGAAAATACAGTCAATAAAACCAATGCACTGCGCAATAATAAATTTCAAATAAGGGAAATAATATGAAACCTGATAGGAAAATACAGTAAATAAAACCAATGCACTGTGCAATAATAAATCAAGAAAACATTCACATTGACGATCTAATTATTATATTCGTTCAAGTCCTCTTCGTTCATGATTCTTTTTGTTCGAGAATGTTCACTTTTTTTAACAAAAATTTTACAATCAGGAACCCAGACGAAAGTAAGCTTTTTATTTATTTTCAGACTTTTAGCTTTACCTAGTAATCGTTTGTAGTAGGGTGAGAGGTGTTTATTCACATAGACGTCTGATCTGGGTGGCTTGTTGCATATATCGGTGGACTTGATGCCTTTCATTTTCCTTGCCGCGGCGATCCATTAAATTTTCTTACTCCTGGAACTGAATTTCGCCACGATAGAAGAAGATCCTTTGGCGGTTGGCATTCTGTGGACAATCAATAGGTCCTCCTTCTTGAAATCCACGTTTATAGATTTTGCGACAGCCTCCATGACGACCAGTAGATTTTCCTGCTTAGTTTCGGGAATACCAACGATTTCTAGATTATCCTTTCTGGTATACTGCTGAAGATCGTAAATTTCATTTTCCAATTTCTGAACATGCATTTTGGTTTCTGAGTTTTCTTTCTCAAGTTCATTGTACTTTTGTTTCAAAGCATGATGTTCGACTGTGAGAGTGTTGATGTGTTCTTTAATTTCATCAGTTTTTGTGTTCAGATTTTCCAGTGTTTTGTTGACTTCGTCTAATTTCGAGTTGAAGGAGGTTTTAAGATCAGTTATTTCTCTTCAAAGACTTTCTATTATTTCTGAGAAATGTTTATAGTGATTATCCGACTGACCTGAAGTATTTTTATCCTGCTTGCAGTTGTCACATTTCCATGCAGCTTTGGCTTGTGAGTTCATTTTTTTAAACTTCTCGATGGATTCTAGTCTGGTACACACTGGGTGAAACCCATTTTTACACTCACTACACTCTACCACGATTTATTTATCTGAGAAACTCAATTTACACTTGAAACGCTCTGCCATAATAGATTAATTTAGTAAAAGTTCGTTCTGAAAATTTTATCGCGCAGCGGCCGGTTACTGATTAAAACGACACTATCGACACGACCGCTCTCATCGAAGGCTAGACTGATACTGTTGATGCAATGGTTGAAACTTTCGAAAATTGGACACTCAATCTGTATGATAAACATGCACCCTATGTGACAAGGAGGATAAACAGAAAATAACGTGTATCATGGATGACTCCTGAAATACTCAAAATGATGGGACAAAGAGACATAGCTCACAGAATATTTAAAAAGACATTTGACTTGGACAGTTTAATTGAGTATCGCAGTTTGAGAAATAAAGTTGAACAACAGCTACGGAATTTGAAGACTAGGTACTGTAAAGCGGTTTTTTACACGCCTCACATACGTAGAGTGAATCTTGCACTGAATCAACGATGTTGAGGTTATAAATTTTGTAACTGCGTGCGTGGACGCTAAGTATACACCAGACGGATTGGTTCACTACAAGATTCAATACAATTGTCGGAATCGCAGGAGGCCTAAACGCTCGCTCACCCTTGATTCTTCTTATGACAGATTGTATGGTGATGAAATTTTTATAAGTAGTGTAGCGATCGCTAAACACTCTCTAATAAGTTCTGAAGGATTAAAATATGGTACTTGGACCAGATATCGTTCAGAATATACTTCGAGAACAGAGTCTTGTCGGGTTTTAAGCTCTATTGCAGGAAATTATATGATCTCTGGCTGCATCTGCTGTACTGTTGATGTATTCGCTCCTAAGTCGAGGTCGGTAACAGATAAAAGCTGATATATGAGCAGGTAAGGACAAAGAATAAATATCTCGATCTGACCCCACTCACTACATCCACTTAGACCTGTTCCAATATCCAGCTTAATTCAATTATTTCTATGATCGTATTCGATCGGTTCTTGATAATATAGAACGTATCAGACACAATAATTGACAGGCTTAAGAAATAATCGAACTCAGAAAACGAATTAACAAAATTGAAATATATTATAATAAAATATATGATCTCACAGTGCAGATTCAGAATTTGATTTACAGATTGAAAGTGGTTTAACATTGACAAAAATGATTAGCAATTTTCTTGTACTTGCATGACACCATGCATGATTTGACAGAATTTTACAATTGATAAAATTTAACAGTTTGTGAAAAAATAGTGAAAATAAATTATAAAATATGTTAAAATGCTTGGGGTCGTGGTTCTGGCAGCGGAGGACAGTTAATCAACTACAAGTTCTTATAAATTCTATATTGAATAAATTCTAGGCTCTTAATAACTAATAAGCGCTTGTCGGCGTGGCCAATAATTTAACGAAGAAAAATTTATATTTTCTGCACTGAAATATTTTCGAAGCGTAGATTGGGGCCCCTTTAAACTTATAACTCACGTGAAACTCCTTGACGGTCGTGGTTTTCTTCTTTAGATTAAATTCGTTGATCGGCAGCGGGTCCAGGCTTCGGTCTCAACACGTGGGGAATTTTAATTTAATATCTCCTTCACCAAATTAATTAAGGGATAATTTACCTTTAAACTTTTGATTTATCGATTGATGAAAATAGATTTACAAATAACAAATAGAATAGCCTAAGAATATTGGCTCACAAATAAAACATATAAAATCGAACGAAAATTTTTACGAATAGGTCTTGGTAACTTTAACGAGGTCTGAACGGTGAGGATTTCAAAAGGGAAGTGAAGTCTTTTTTTTCAGCTTCTCGGCTAGAACCTTCTTTCTGAGAATCTCGGTGTAATAAATTTGCATGAAAATTTGCCATTGGTAGAACGATCATGACGTAGATGTGACGTCAGTGGCAAGCAACAGAATATAATTCCTTTAATTACAATAATAACTCAATTTATATAATTCTTAAAACTGCTTAATCTCCTAGATAGAGTTCCTCTTATACAGTGTACATGTGCTAGCGTATATGATAAGGCAGGTTTGTTGTCTGATAACAGATTAACATATGTTGTTTTCAAACGATCACCTTTTTGGTGCTATTTCTATGCACTATGATTGGCTTAGACTTGCCAAAGAGATTCAATCACCATGTGGTTCATTTAGAACAATAATTAATAATTTAATATTCTTATACAATTCTTATTATGTTTGAGACTGTTATAATTAATTTCTGCCGTTTTTATCAATAATATAATGTTCATGCTATGACCTAGTTAGTTACAATAATACTTGACATTATAATATAATTTCTTAAATAATAAATAAGTTCAACAATAATACTTACATTTTATTTTTTATTCGAAATTCTTGGTCCTTTATTGATAGTTTTTTACTTTTTAGAAATAATATTATAGCTTGCATGGATCTGGCATGACATTTTACAATATGTTGAATCAGTCAGCTGTGTTTGAGCTGCTTCAAAAACATCTGATCAATAGTAAACAAAGTGTAACCTCAAAATTCGATGAGTAATTCAATAAACGATTCGTGCTCAATTTGCAGAATAATTATAATTTTATTAAATAATTCTTTAGAAAATATGCAGTACAGAACGGTACTCTTATCTGATATACAGTTACTGATAAGGAAGCTTTATCGCTCGGTCGCTAACTATTCCTTTAGCAAATTCTTTCATTTTAAGAAGGGTAATCACAATTTTTCTCTCTTCTCATGGGGTTTATTTAAAAAATTCATCACAGTACTTGAACTCATTCATGACAGACAATAGACAAAACTCTAGATCACTATGGCGTGGAATAAAAGAATTTGGCCTTGGTAAACAGAAATCTCAAACTGAAATTGACTTACCTTTGGACGATATTAACAAACATTTCGTTCCTCATTCGACACAACGTGACGAGACAGTCATCAATAATCTTATTAATAATCTCAAACATCAGGTAACCAATCTAAATGTACCACTTGAAAACAAATTCAACTTTCAACTGATATCTGAACTGGACGTTTTTAAAGCAATACAACGTAGTCACAGAAATGCAATGGGGGTGGATAACATATCAATTAAATTTATTTAAATAATGTTGTTTGCAGTGTTGCCCACCATAACATTCATTTTTAACAAGTCTCTTGAAAACAACGTATTTCCTGAAAATTGGAAGCTTGCTCCAGTACATCCACTAAACAAAGTCACCTCTCCCAATAAAGTTGAAGATTTAAGACCAATTAGTATTTTACCAGCTCTGTCCAAAATACTTGGAAGAATTGTTCATTCACAAGTTGTATAGTATCTCGAAGCCAATAGGAAACTACATAATTTCCAATCTGGATTCAGAAAATCTTTTTCTACTGAAACCCTCTCTTGCGTGTCACCGATGATATTAGGTTAGCTATGGATCAAAGATGATGATCATGAAATTCTCTTGAACAAACTAGCTATTCTTGGTTTCAGTTATCAAACCCTAGCATGGTTCAAATCCTATCTCTCAGGTAGAAAGCAATGTGTCTCTGTTAAAGATAATAGGTCCAATTGGTTAAGTGTTAACCATGGTGTCCCTCAAGGTTCTATCTTAGGCCCCCTACTCTTCACTCTTTATGTGAATGACCTCCCCTCTGTCATCAAATTTTCTAGTTTCCATACTTATGCTGATGACCTTCAAATTTATGCAAGCTGCCCAATCACTAAAATTAATAAAACAGTAAATAAAATGAATCACGATATAATTTCAATAGTAGAATGGACAAAGAAAAACGGACTAAAACTCAACCCTATAAAAACTCAGCCCATAATAATGGAGATATTCAAGACTAGTAAACAACATCGATTTAAACTCACTTAACAAAACTAATGTTGATGGTGTCGGAGTGGCTTACTGTGATTCACTTAGAAACCTTGGAATTATTATGAACAAAAATCTTGAATGGTCTGATCAAATTAATAAGACTTGTAAATTTGTATTCTCTGCCATGCATTCATTGAAGAAGATGCAAGATATTCTTCCCAGAAAAATTAGATTGTTACTAGTCGAATCGCTCATATTCCCACATCTTATGTATTGTAATTCTGTGCTCTATGCAAATAAGCTTAAACGATAAACTTCAGCGATGTCAAAACTATTGCCTCAGGTTTGTTTACTCCCTCCAACGCCATGAACGAATCACTCAAGCCCATATTGACAGTTTAACTTTAAAGTTACCTGATCAGAGAATGCTTAGTATAATCAAGCTTGTAGGGACATTTTAAAATATGGTGAACCAATCTATTTCAAAAACGATTTTAAATTTGTCTCTGAAGGTAGGAGAATCGATGCTTCCCACACTAGAACAGGTGAAAATACTCTAAGAATTCCAAATCACGGAACAACTATTTATACAAAATCCTTCCTTATTAGTGGTTGTCGTGCATGGAATGCACTCCCAAATCGAATTGGGTCCATAGAGAGTCGAGCGGGCTTCACCCGTAGGAAAATCCCTAAAAAATCCGTAAATCCCTATCCTTATCCTTTATGATCATTTCCCTCCACTCACAAGTAAAAATGATGGTTTTTCTCTTTTTCATTTCATTCATGTAAAATAGCATGAAAAATGTGTATAGGCTACATTTAAGATTGTTTCTTATTCTAACTCTTCCTCGAGTGGATCTTTGCATCCTTATTCTATATCCCTTCCCCTCTCTTTTGTATTATAATTTCCCCTTCATAATTCCCTAATAAGAGTTATTATTATTTCTTCATGAACTTTCATAATCATATTATCTTGTTATTTACATAAACTAATATTTTTGTACAATAATTTCCCTTTATTATTAACATTATTTTTGGATTTAAATCTGAAAATCTCTTTTCTAATTATAACTTTCACTCTCTCATTATTCCAATTATTATATCATATCGTTTTTCTAATTATTGGCAATCACCTTTTTCTTTTTTTATCCTTATTAGACTATTATTTACTCTTTTCTGTTAATTGATTTAACTCTGAATGATTTATCGTTTCTTCTATTTGGTTTTTACTTATTGATATTTTCAGTCTTAATTTTTCCCGCTAAGACTTAATATTTTTTTTGAATTTTCTACTCTCTTTTTCTATGGTTAAGTGCTGAAGGGGAGGGTATCCTTGATACCCTCTCTGAGAATGGACTTCTTAAGGTCCAAACTTATCCGTTTCATGTGAAAACATTACAGTAGTACCTTAACTTTTTCATCTTTCATCATTTTTCTTGCTCAATATTATTGTAGAACTCATTAGTTTAATATTATTCACCAAGTTATTTTAGCGCTACTGGTATTTATTTTTAACGCTAGAATGTAAGTGAAATTATGTTTTGTTAAACACATGAATAAAGGAATCTGAATCTGAATCTGAATCTCTCGTTACCTGATTCCACATTGAAGCGAAACCACTCCACTCATAATATTTATTATTGTTTACGATCTGGGATTTTAAACTCTACTGAGGCTAGCAGCACAGCACATCTCGTACATCGAGTCGTGAGCACATAATTAAAAAACATGACTACCCGTGTTTCTCTCCGAAATATTTTCCTTTAATATTTGAAAAGTGGACTGAGAGGGAGGAGTGAAACTCCATTTTTATTTTGACACCGCCATGATCCCTGGAGATTATTGTTTTGCGACCACAAGCGGCTGCTTCTGCCACTGCTACAATTCACAGCTGGCTGTTCTAGATCGTCCCCACACAAATTATTCAAAAAGTTGAAAAAGTTGGAGTTATTGTTCGGGTTCGAGAATCTTCATATTTTCAAGGTAGGCTGCTATATCTTATTATGACCAAACTTGCGAATTCCATGCGACAGTAGAATATTCTACGAAGCAAAATGGACAAATCGTTCAGTATAATATAATTCAACAATACTTCCAACTCAACTAATATTCCAGACCCCATTAACCTGTTAAAAATCACATTTCTACGAAGAAACCCTACTAAATTATTATACCTGAGTTATTCCCAATATTATTTGGTGAGCAGCGATGAATCGAGAAATAAGACTCTTAATATTTTCACATTCAGGAAGCTATTCCTGAAATATACGTAAAAATGAAATATTGATTGCAGTGGTGTAGCAAGAGTTTAGCAGAATGATAGTACTTATCGTAATGGAACATTCGTTTTGTTTCCCCAGAGATATGTTGGTTTCGAATATAGTATTTTGAACGCTAACCAAGAAAAATAAGAGGTAAGAGGAACTATGTTGGTGTAGGTGGATTTGAATTATTCCAAAATGATATGAACTCTTGAGAGCGATTACTTCTCAGGAGAACATTACTACTCGATCTTTAAAACACTAGCAATTCGCCGTGAGGAAATCTAATGTCTTATATATACTATACGTCTTATTCATTGTATCGATTCCATGAAACCCATCAAGAGAAGTAATGTGAAACATCTCTTCTATGTATGATTTTGAATCATCTAAATTTGAAAATCGACGTTGTAAGAATATTTAACAACTAGAAAATATTTTAGACTGGAAATTGTGTGAAGTGAAGAACTACAAGACTGAACCTATTTAGGACTATATGTAACCTTATCTAAATTTGGGAGAGGAGTATCACAAGGTTACTTCAATTTTCCTCTCTCTATCATTTCGATTATGCAGAAATAAATAATGCATGAATAAATTATGTATGAATGAATAAAGTAAAATATCCCATCCGGGCTGAAGTAAAATAGCCACAGAGTACTGAGTGATCTTGCCAAACTTAATAAAATGGCATCAGCATCAAATCTCTATAATCTTGATAATTGGATAAAATATAATATTAAAGAAATCCAATAGTTTGAAAAGATATAATAGAACTGATTTGATTGAAAAAATTATTTGAAAAAAATTATTACATAGATTAATCAGAATAGCTTACAATCGATCATAATACACTCCACAAAATCCTCAATATTTTTTATTTCTATTTTGTTGGAAACTTCACCGCTAGTCTCAAATCTTTAAATGTATGAAATTTCAAATAGCATCCCCTATGAAGTGTGTTTCAATTCTCAAATCTAATTAAAAACTTTCCTGAATAAGCTTGGAATGGAATCTGAAATTAAGAAAATCGATCAGAAATTCTCCCTGATATGTGTATGCTGGGCTTGAGTTAGTGTGGAGATAAACGCTACATCCTTTTTAATTACCCTTGCAAGCTTTCTTGTCGATGTTTCATGGCCCTATTAAGCCTAAAAGATTACTTCTGACTGGCTCGCAGTTCAATCGGCTAATTCCTGATAATTCTTTAAGCTCATGCAAATTTGGCATGTAGTCTGCAATTCATATCACTAACTGGGATGGTGAACTGGGATTTTGTCCGTTGCCATACAAAGCTCGCTTCCCTTTGTGGCGCTTACGCCATGTGAATTCATTCAGTGTTACGTGGACTTTCAAGTTTGTTAAATATTTACTCTGCGTATCATAAACTTCGCAAATCCTCTTATAAATCAAATGACTCGTGAGTTTTAGAATTTGAGGTGATAATTGAAATCGAATTGGCTTTCGATTGACTGCGAATTCCATTTCTATTCATGTTTGCCCTACAAGTAGGAAACTATTGATTTGAAAATTGAGTGATTGCTGCTAAAGTAATACAATGATGCGCTGAGTTATTATTTTCAATGAACTACTTCTTCATATCAGCTCACCTCTAAAACTCACAAGAGGTCAACTACGATTCGAAAGATCCTTTTCATTTTATTCAATTACTTATTCTAATAAATCCCACCTCTAAATTATCCTTTAACCCATAGAGAATGCAACTCATGACTTTGATCGTTTATTCGAGCAACCGATTGAAGGATCTCCTCGAATGGGAGAAAATGCCTATTATTCATCAACCGCTTCCCAAAATAGCAGTAGTTACGTCACCAGTGACCTTTTAAGTCAACAGTTGTATTTGTGAATTAGTGGTGGTAGATCTAGTATAAGAGGATCGTTGAAAATCAGAAAAGGAAGAATGCAGTCGTGTGCATCAACAGTAGAAATTAGCAGTTTGAATCAACGCCACGTTCCAAATCAACCTACTATTAATTTATTATTTCAAATTTCATTCGGCAATGAACAGAGATTTGGATGACTACTTGACTTTTGTCAATCATGGACAAACCAATATGATAGACTACGTAGCCCCATCCCACTTTCAAGACAAACTCAATCGACTCCGGGATTATCCGGGAAATAGTGACCTTTGAAAGCCGCAATTACATCAAGTAGATTATAGGGGCCAGGAGAGGGCTGAAGCAGCTCGGCAAGATAGGAGTGCAAGCGAATAATGCAGTAGCAGTGTTGAGCATAGTGGGCAAAGTGAATGTAGTTGTAATCTTCATGCACCTTATGCTAATGGATTGCTCTGTTTATGTGCATGAGCTCTTGTTTGGCCTGCCTTTCTGGACTTGCACCAACACACCATAATCCTGTTTTGCTATTTTCCGACCATAGGAAAACTACCCATTTTTCTCCATTCCGATTCAAAACGATTTCGCAGTATGATCTTTCCACAGTTTTACTACACACTAAATTCGAACGATTAAGAAGCATGCGAGCAGGTCTATTGCTAACCTACACTTTCCAGCCCCAGATGGTGCAGCGTTAATGCACGAGTACAGTTACAGGAAACTATGAGAAAATTGTGGATTATTTCACATCTTCAAGGTACCATTTTATTCTTCAGAGTATTTCCGAAACATCACATACATTGATTATTTGATCCAAAAGCGACTTTATTTCAGGATAATCCAGCGATAGGTACTAAAAATTATACTTTTTAAATTAGCTCACCCAAATTACGCAGCAAGTAGAGTAGAGAGGAGTCTCCTCCATTAGCACTACAGCATTAGAATTACCAAAAATAGACAGTAGTATTCTATTTTCCATTACATTAGGAAGAAAGTCCTTCTGGATTCACCGAATCTGATCTTATATCGAATATCGATTTATAATAATGTATCAATTATTAGCGATGATCGAATACAATTTCACGTATTGTGATGCTTCCCTAGCAGGTGGATCACAAAAAAATTAGGGTTTTGTTCAGTATCTAAAGCTTATACATAATATATTGAAGATACATTCTATACTACACTATATATTTTTTATATTTTCGAATTTCCTTTACACCTCCTATTGCAATCGGTTCGAGTGAGTTTTTATCAAGAAAAGTTAATGCGGGAAATTGTCAACTTACAGTCAATATTACTATAGAATGACAAAATACAGTATTTTTCATGATAAATCCTGGAAAATTGATCACGGTTTGAAGCCAGTTCACTAGAGTTAATTACGGAGAGTGTTGGAAGTTAATCCACCAAATGAACTATACAATCTAGAAAATGTTGGATTTGATAAGGGAAATTTCCTCCAAGAGATGTAATTTCGATTCACTCCTCCTCATACATCTCTGAATACATTCGACTCTCTCAACGATGTTTATTTATTGGTTTGTTGAAACAGTTGAATTCCACGAATCACATCTCCAGACTCTTCCAGTACGAGATTTGTTTGTTCCAACACAAGATTTCATCAGTCAAGAGCATATCATATGCATATAAGGGCATATCATACAAATAACAGTGCACTTCAAGATTTCCATCGTTTTCAATTCAGAACATGACTTTCATCACTTTCAACTCTGAACAAATAGCATAGGATCTCTTTAGTGGGAAATTGAACGTCTACCGTATGCACTGAATAGGCGAGTTGTCTAAATGATGATTACGTTACCTCAATCATTATCAAGCACCGATTTTCCAGTACATCAAAATATACAGCGGAAGGAGTTACCATGAATGTAAAGCTTTGTCAAGTTCATGATTCACAATACTCCAGATCAAATCTCGTTCTGACCAGTTTTTTTTTTTTTTGCAGACGATACTAATTGTTTTATTCTAGTTATTTTTTAACTGAATTTTCAGTTTATCAGGTACAATAATAATTTTATTGTATGATTTTTAGTGCATTTTTGTGTTGCTCTACAGTGTCAAGTCTTTCGTTTTCCTTTAGGTATGAGATCGGAAAACGATTTGTGAGCATTAACAGGCCCGGCCCCAGGGGTGGGCGGACCGGGCGGCCGCACAGGGCGGCAGATTTTTGGGGGCGGCAAATTTTAAGGAACAGAACATTTTTAAATGCAAATAAATAATAAATTTCATGTGAATAGTAAAATTTTATAAGAAGCTTTTCCAAACTCAAGCTAATAAAGACATATATCTAAGATCAACAATGTCCCAGGAACGTCTGAGTGGTCTAGCGAACATAAAATATCTCAGTCCCTAGATCTTGAAGAACTAGAGAAGGAATTTTTCTATGCAAAGGTCAGAAGAATTCTACTTAATTAAACAAGTGTGTTGAACAAACTCGTGTTGTAGCAATTGTAGTTTTGATTACTTAGCAAGTTAAATCGGACCAATACTCTGTTGCAGTCTCTTGATTTAGAACTACCATCTTAATTATGATTTCTTATTGTGTACCATATCTGTTCCTAACATAAAAATCTGGTGTGGTACACTCACACAACTTTCCTTGCTCATTGAACTGTAAGCCTCATTCTTAAACGAGAATAATTTAGGGGAATAACATAATGATGATTGGCGGCAACATATTTGAAACTACGATCAGACTACTGTATATGTGTATATATATATATAATTGTTTTCAGAGTACTTTTTTCTTTGTGTAAATTGTGAAATTCGATGATTTTTTAAAAGTCGTCAAAACAGCTGTTCTACAGATGAAATATCTCGACTATGTGTTCTTTCAATAAACTGCTCTAACTACCTCATGCACGAGAGGGAGTTTATAAAGTCCATTTCACAAGGATGGGGTGGACCCCATCAAATTCTCAGGAAAAAGACTCATGCCAGTTGATAGAGCTGATAAATAAGTATATAGTGTATGAATTTGAAATAAATCAGTCAAGTCATTTTTGAGAAAATCGTGAAAAACGTGGTTTTTTAGTAACTATCCGTCATTTTTCTCAAGAATATTACGGAGCCCCTGCAATTTTCCCAGAAATGAGACTCATGTCAGTTGATAGGGCTTATAAATAGCTATCCATGGTATAGATTTGAAGAAAATCGTTAGAGCAGTTTTCAAGAAAACCGTGAAAAACATGGTTTTTTAGAAATCATCCGCCATTTTTCTCAAGAATGTTACGGAGCTCCTGCAATTTTCCTAGAAATGAGACTCATGTCAGTTGATAGGGCTTATAAATAGCTATCCATGGTATAAATTTGAAGAGAATCGTTACAGCCGTTTTCGAGAAAACCTGAAAAACATGGTTTTTTAGTAATTATCCGCCATTTTTCTCAAGAATATTACGTAGATCCTGCAATTTTCCCAGAAATGAGACTCATGTCAGCTGATAGGGCTTATAATGGCTATCCATGGTATAAATTTGAAGAAAATCGTTAGAGCCGTTTTTGAGAAAATCGTGAAAAACATGGTTTCTTAGTTATCATCCGCCATTTTTTCTGTCATCTTGAATTGAATTTTATTGAATTTCTTATTGTCGGGTCCTCATGGTATAAGAACCTTAAGTTAATAATTTCAAGTCAATCGTTAATTAGGAATTATCGTGTTTACAGACATACACACACACAGACCAACACCCAAAAATCATGTTTTTGGACTCAGGGGACCTTGAAACGTATAGAAAACTTGAAATTGGGGTAAATTATTTTTTTTTGGAAAGCAATACTTTCCTTACCTATGGTAGTGGGGCAAGAAAAGTAAAAATAGTTTAATCAGATATTTTGTGTACTGTTCTAGTCCAGTCAATTTAAGATTATAGAGTGAAATGTTTGGAACACAATTTTCAACTCCAGAGCTCTTTTAAGGATAGTAAGAGGATCAAAAGTCCTCACCCCTACCTCATGTGCTAAAGGAGTGGAGGTGGTTTGAAAGTACCATTTCTCTCATATATCTCGGAAACTATGCATCTTATGGACATTTATACTGTACAAAATTGAAGCTCACAAAATTACCAACAAGTTTTGTTCTCTACATTTTATCTCTTATAGTTTCTGAGATATCAGCTCTTGAAGGTGAGACATTTTTTGAAAAAACACTTCTGCCTCCAATTTTTTCATCTTTTCGGCCTTATAATTTTGAACGATTGATGAAAAAAATCCGTGCTGATTATAAGCTGACGGAGCATCAAATTATATTCAATTTGATGTATATTTTCACTATTTTACGCATTTCCCTACGACTGTTGCAGCAGTTTTAGTAGCATCACCTTAGAACATATATATCTCAAAAAGTATCAGATTTATAGAAATCCTCTACCAAACAAAACTTTTACTCTCAACATTAAAACTGAACTTCTGAGATATGACTACTTTGAGATATGAAGAAAATCTAGAGAAAAAATCTTGTTGGTAATTTTGTGAGCTTCAATTTTGTACAGTGTACAAATGTTCATGAGATGCATAGTTTCCAGATATATGAGAAAAATGAAAAAATTGTACTTTCAAACTACCCCCACCTCTGTAGTACATGGGGTAAGGGTGAGGACTTTTGATATATTAATCCTCTTACCATCCTTAAAAGAGCTGTAGAGTTGAAAATTGTGTTCCAAAATTTTCCCTCGATACCTTTATTTGAGCATTCGTTGCCTACACTTATTCCTCAATATTTATATTTGTCAAATATTTGTTTAAATGTAATTTTTAACTTGAACAGCTGATAACCTTCCGGCAAATTTTTAAGTAAACAATTATTAGACGGGATACCTGGTGGGGGGGGGGGCGGCGTTTGCTGATTTCGCCCAGGGCGGCAAAGTCCCTAGGGCCGTGCCTGAGCATTAACATTCTGCATAGGCATAACAAACCATAACATTGAATCCACTTTTTATGAAAAACATCATTAGCTACCTCCTGTGATTGTACCCATAGAGAATGCAACTCATGACTTTGATCGTTTATTCGAGCAACCGATTGAAGGATCTCCTCGAATGGGAGAAAATGCCTATTATTCATCAACCGCTTCCCAAAATAGCAGTAGTTACGTCACCAGTGACCTTTTAAGTCAACAGTTGTATTTGTGAATTAGTGGTGGTAGATCTAGTATAAGAGGATCGTTGAAAATCAGAAAAGGAAGAATGCAGTCGTGTGCATCAACAGTAGAAATTAGCAGTTTGAATCAACGCCACGTTCCAAATCAACCTACTATTAATTTATTATTTCAAATTTCATTCGGCAATGAACAGAGATTTGGATGACTACTTAGCTTTTGTCAATCATGGACAAACCAATATGATAGACTACGTAGCCCCATCCCACTTTCAAGACAAACTCAATCGACTCCGGGATTATCCGGGAAATAGTGACCTTTGAAAGCCGCAATTACATCAAGTAGATTATAGGGGCCAGGAGAGGGCTGAAGCAGCTCGGCAAGATAGGAGTGCAAGCGAATAATGCAGTAGCAGTGTTGAGCATAGTGGGCAAAGTGAATGTAGTTGTAATCTTCATGCACCTTATGCTAATGGATTGCTCTGTTTATGTGCATGAGCTCTTGTTTGGCCTGCCTTTCTGGACTTGCACCAACACACCATAATCCTGTTTGCTATTTTCCGACCATAGGAAAACTACCCATTTTTCTCCATTCCGATTCAAAACGATTTCGCAGTATGATCTTTCCACAGTTTTACTACACACTAAATTCGAACGATTAAGAAGCATGCGAGCAGGTCTATTGCTAACCTACACTTTCCAGCCCCAGATGGTGCAGCGTTAATGCACGAGTACAGTTACAGGAAACTATGAGAAAATTGTGGATTATTTCACATCTTCAAGGTACCATTTTATTCTTCAGAGTATTTCCGAAACATCACATACATTGATTATTTGATCCAAAAGCGACTTTATTTCAGGATAATCCAGCGATAGGTACTAAAAATTATACTTTTTAAATTAGCTCACCCAAATTACGCAGCAAGTAGAGTAGAGAGGAGTCTCCTCCATTAGCACTACAGCATTAGAATTACCAAAAATAGACAGTAGTATTCTATTTTCCATTACATTAGGAAGAAAGTCCTTCTGGATTCACCGAATCTGATCTTATATCGAATATCGATTTATAATAATGTATCAATTATTAGCGATGATCGAATACAATTTCACGTATTGTGATGCTTCCCTAGCAGGTGGATCACAAAAAAATTAGGGTTTTGTTCAGTATCTAAAGCTTATACATAATATATTGAAGATACATTCTATACTACACTATATATTTTTTATATTTTCGAATTTCCTTTACACCTCCTATTGCAATCGGTTCGAGTGAGTTTTTATCAAGAAAAGTTAATGCGGGAAATTGTCAACTTACAGTCAATATTACTATAGAATGACAAAATACAGTATTTTCATGATAAATCCTGGAAAATTGATCACGGTTTGAAGCCAGTTCACTAGAGTTAATTACGGAGAGTATTGGAAGTTAATCCACCAAATGAACTATACAATCTAGAAAATGTTGGATTTGATAAGGGAAATTTCCTCCAAGAGATGTAATTTCGATTCACTCCTCCTCATACATCTCTGAATACATTCGACTCTCTCAACGATGTTTATTTATTGGTTTGTTGAAACAGTTGAATTCCACGAATCACATCTCCAGACTCTTCCAGTACGAGATTTGTTTGCTCCAACACAAGATTTCATCAGTCAAGAGCATATCATATGCATATAAGGGCATATCATACAAATAACAGTGCACTTCAAGATTTCCATCGTTTTCAATTCAGAACATGACTTTCATCACTTTCAACTCTGAACAAATAGCATAGGATCTCTTTAGTGGGAAATTGAACGTCTACCGTATGCACTGAATAGGCGAGTTGTCTAAATGATGATTACGTTACCTCAATCATTATCAACCACCGATTTTCCAGTACATCAAAATATACAGCGGAAGGAGTTACCATGAATGTAAAGCTTTGTCAAGTTCATGATTCACAATACTCCAGATCAAATCTCGTTCTGACCAGTTTTTTTTTTTGCAGACGATACTAATTGTTTTATTCTAGTTATTTTTTAACTGAATTTTCAGTTTATCAGGTACAATAATAATTTTATTGTATGATTTTTTGTGCATTTTTGTGTCGCTCTACAGTGTCAAGTCTTTCGTTTTCCTTTAGGTATGAGATCGGAAAACGATTTGTGAGCATTAACATTCTGCATAGGCATAACAAGCCATAACATTGAATCCACTTTTTATGAAAAACATCATTAGCTACCTCCTGTCATTGTCACCAACAAACTCATCTTATTTAGAATCATTTTCCATCCCACCATCGTCTGTGAGACGATTCATCATCCAAATTGCCTACTGCATATTACATTTTCCCGTCAGTTGACCGATTTCTTATAATCAATAATTAGAAAAGTTGTAATATATGTTTATATTGTAAATATGGAGACGATATTTAACATTTAAACATTTAAACATTTAAACATTTAAACATTGAAACATTTTAAACATTTAAACATTTAAACATTTAAACATTAAACATTTAAACATTTAACATTAAAACATTTAAACATTTAAACATTTAAACATATAACATTTAAACATTTAAACATTTAAAAACATTTAAACATTTAAACATTCAAACATTTAAACATTTAAACATTTAAACATTTAAAATTTAAACATTTAAACATTAAACATTTAAACATTTAAACATTTAAACATTTAAACATTTAAACATTTTAAACATTTAAACATTTAAACATTTAACATTTAAACATTTAAACATTTAAACATTAAACATTTAAACATTTAAACATTTAAACATTAAACATTTAAACATTTAAACATTTAAACATTTAAACATTTAAACATTTAAACATTTAAACATTTAAAACATTTAAACATTTAAACATTTAAACATTTAAACATTTAAACATTTAAACATTAAACATTTAAAATTTAAACATTAAACATTTAAACATTAAACATTTAAACATTTAAACATTTAAACATTAAAAATTTAAACATTTAAACATTTAAAATTTAAACATTTAAACATTTAAACATTAAACATTTAAACATTTAAACATTTAAACATTTAAACATTTAAAATTTAAACATTTAAACATTTAAACATTTAAACATTTAAACATTTAAACATTTAAACATTAAACATTTAAACATTAAACATTTAAACATTTAAACATTTAAACATTTAAACATTTAAACATTTAAACATTTAACATTAAACATTTAAACATTTAAACATTTAAAATTTAAACATTTAAACATTTGAACATTTGAACATTTAAACATTTAAACATTTAAAATTAAACATTTAAACATTTAAAATTTAAACATTTAAACATTCAAACATTTAAACATTTAAAATTTAAACATTTAACATTTAAAATTTAAAAATTTAAACATTTAAACATTTAAACATTTAAAAACATTTAAACATTTAAACATTTAAAAATTTAAACATTTAAAAACATTTAAACATTTAAACATTTAAACATTTAAACATTTAAACATTTAAACATTTAAACATTTAAACATTTAAACATTTAAACATTTAAACATTTAAACATTTAAACATTTAAACATTTAAACATTTAAACATTTAAACATTTAAACATTTAAAATTTAAACATTTAAAATTAAACATTTAAACATTTAAACATTTAAACATTTAAAAACATTTAAACATTTAAACATTAAACATTTAAACATTTGAACATTTGAACATTTAAACATTCAAACATTCAAACATTTAAACATTTAAACATTTAAACATTCAACATTTAAACATTTAAACATTTAAACATTTAAACATTAAACATTTAAACATTTAAACATTTAAACATTTAACAGTTTATTCATTCATCTCTTGTACAACATAGAAAATCAAATTGACAATGTACATACAAAAATTATTACAAGAAATAGAATGTGGAGCTCACAAGACTTACGTCCGTTCGTGAGCTTCAAAAGAAAAAGATTACAAAAATTTATAAACAAAGTGGCATAAAATAATATGAAATAAAGTAGGACTGAAAAGTAGGAGATAAAAAATACATACAAAAAAAGTAGTAAATAATGGAATTGAAAAGTGTGTGTGTGTGTGTGTGTGTGTGTGTGTGTGTGTGTTTTCTCGAAAACGGCTCCAACGATTTTGATTAAATTCATACTTAGAATAGTCATTGATAAGCTCTATCAAGTCCCATATCTGTAAAAATTTCAGGAGCTCCGCCCCATCTATGCAAAGTTTGATTTTAGATTCTCAATTATCTGGCTTCAGATACAATCTAAACAAAAAAAAATCGAGTGAAAAAGATTGAGCATGAAAATCTCTACACTTAATGTTCAGTAACATTTTCAACTAAAATTGAAAATAAGCTCGAAATTCCAGAAAATGTGATTATCCAATTGTAAATTGTTGGCAACTGTTGATTCTATTAAATGATTCACTATGAAGAGATAGCAGACATCGTTTGTCTCCAGCGTTATTGTCCTGTCACCAGCTGGCTCTGATCTTTGTTTATAAGTAGACTGGAGAAGCGCGTGAGCACTAGCGTCAGGTGATCAATTCTCATAACGGCAAGGAAAGTTGTGTGAGTGCGCCACACCAGATTTTTATATTAGAAGACTATTATATCCTTAGAGTAACTCAGATAGTGAAATCAATTCCCTCTGTTATGTACATGTAAAAGAAAGGGACAGAGCTTTTGAAAAGTAGTTAACAATAAAGGAATATTATTGATTGGCAGCAGCCAAACTGAAAGTTTATAAGTTGTTGTTGTAGTTGTAGGTAATCAGACTTGACGTTTAGCAACGGAGATTGATATTTAATCGAATATAAAAAAGAAAATCCAACAATCTGAAATATTAATTTATTTTTGTGTTTGGCAAAAATAGATTTGAATATTTGTCTAGTATAAAACAAATTAAGCCGGTATTCTTCTTTTGTCCAAATTTTGTAAAGAGAATAAAGTTGAACTAATAATATTCCTCTTTTAATGGATGCTAAGAATGATAGAATCATTTTTAATGAATAAATAATATTCAAAAGACATGTCAGAAACGATAGATGAATAGATTTTTATTAGTATTAATGAAGTGAAAATGATGTAATGTAGAGTATATGATACTTTACACTACTTATTCATCTAAAAATGATAAAACAGTGTGAAATAAAATTGATTGAATCCACATCACTTCTGTTAATAAGCTTACAGAGTAGCCTATTAGTTTATTATTTTGTACAGATATAAGTCAATTGTTTCGGAAGTTGATTGATTTATTGGTATTTATTTCTCATAAATCTCGAAATATTTAAAAGTACAAAAAATACTTCTAAAGTGATTTCAATTTTATCTGGAGCTATTGTTGCAATATTTTAACAGTTACTGGAATTACAGCAATTTTGGACTTGTGGTATTCAAATAACAGTCTTTCGAATAATTGAAGTCAGGTTGCGACTAGAAAGATATATCAACTCTAGTTCACAAGATTTGTCATCTTCATAGTTAAGTCAGATACCTCTCGGGATATCATCGAAGATTCTGTCTTGGAATTTCATCCTAAGCTAATTTCAGCGATCATTGATAGCCTACTCATATCGTACCGGTATTCATTCAATACCTGATAGTTTCATTTAGGGAATGAGAATGAATTAAGTTTTTTTATATGGATATCTACACTCCTTACAATACGAGGACCATTATTCCAGAGCTAGATTAATTGGTGTTGAACGTATGTTGAGGAAATCACTTGTAATAAGAAAAAACTCTTTCTTCCTAAGAAACGAAGAATCCGATCTCTTATTCAATTCTTAATAAGTATCTAACCTTGACAAGGGCCACAGAAGTTATGTAAATCTTCTCAGAAGTTATGTAAATATCCAACAGTTTCATATAAAAATACAGAGAGCCTGGTTAAAAAAATTATTTTTAGTTGGGAAAAACATCGGATGACCGATGTCTAGAAAAAACCATCGAACAGTAAACAACGATGTTCGATGTAGAAACATCCATGTTTTTAAAAATCGATGTATCGATACCCATCCCTAATCAAAACTCTAGTCTACTTAATACACAAGCGGAATACTCATTTGAAGGATATCATTTTTTCAAATACAATTTTTGTTAACTATTCCATGTATAGTAGCCTACATGTCGCCGAAAATTTGGGTGTTTTGACAGTTCAGGGGGAAATAGCATTTTCCCAGCCCCCATATCCAGTTACAGGCTTTTGAAGATGATTTTGATGAGTGCTCAAACGGAGAAAGTACATGCACATAGTGCACATTCAAAGCACAAACGGTTGAACCTAAATTTTCTGTATTTTATCACTTTGGAGGGGGGTCCCTTGGCCAATCTACTGTACCTCACTCCTGCAACGATCCATTTCCTTGCTTAAAAAGTGTGCACAAAACGAAACACAAACGATTGAGCCGAAAATTGGAGTGTTCTGACTGTTTGGGAGATAGCATTTACCCAGCTCCCCTTGGCCACTGTACTTTGCTTACTCCTGCAACGATCCATTTCCTTGCTTTAAAAGTGTGCACAAACGTTTACATGTATGTGCACATTCGTGCACAGACAAAGCACAAACGATTGAGCCGAACATTGGTGTGTTCTGACTGTTTGGGAGATAGCATTTCCTCAGCCCCCCTTGGCCACTGTACTTTACTTACTCCTGCAACGATCCATTTCCTTGCTTAAAAAGAGTGCACAAACGTTACATTTATGTGCACATTCGTGCACAAACAAAGCACAAACGATTGAGCCGAACATTGGTATGTTCTGACTGTTTGGGAGATAGCATTTCCCCAGCCCCCCTTGGCCACTGTACTATACCTCACTCCTGTGATGACCCAGTTCCTTTCTTAAAAAGTGTGCACAAACGTCATATGTACGTGCACATTCGTGCACAAACGATGCACAAATGATGTGTAATACTCAAATCGCAATTACGCTAAGTGGGGGAGCTATCGTTTCTGCAGCCCCCCTAATCGAATTTTCAAATAATTTGTACAGTTTGCGTGCACAAACGCAGAGTGGTCGTGCACAAACGATGTGTTATGCTCAAATCGCCATTGGGCTAGGTGTGGGGGGGGGTCAGAGAAATGTACGTAATAATTTTTCTCTTTATCTGTGGCCTCATCATGAAAATGTTACCCACCTATCTCCACACTGAAAACCTTTTCATTCCTGTTCACGTTCATTTCAAAAAATACTTTTTTCAATAATATGCAATATGCGTTTATTCAATCTATACAACTATAATAGTGAAGAAGAACAGCTCCAATAACGTTATATCATTGGTGAGGACTTTTTTTGCAAATGATTGAAAAAATCAATAATGTACCGTCCATTTCAAAGCCTATTATTCCCTTTTTTGTAAGAGGATATCAAGTATTTTAGTACAATATTTTGCATTGATGATGCATATTACAAGTGTTCTTTTCCAATAGATATTCTATGCAAAAGAGTATCTGCAATAGAATAGAGAATCCGTATATAGAATACGTGAATTCCCATTGGATCATGCTACTTTTGTTTGTACTCTTTTATTTTCTTCTACTCCTTCTTTTGTTACATTGTATTATTTTTCAGTTTTTATTCTTCAATTTCTATTCATACCTCAATTATAATTTAGGTTTCGTTATTTTTTTTTCTCCATTGATTATTATTTTTGTATTTTAATAATATTTATTCACCTTGTTTGTAATATTGTATATATTTTTTTCTGAATTTGATTTGTTTAATCTAGTAATTATTTAGTGTTGTATTGGAGGGTTGAGTGTAAGAGAGGGCCGGCTGCGCCCTAACTCCGCCCTCCTAGGTAAAAATAAAGGCAGCTATTCTATTCTATTCTATTCTATTCTATTCTATTTTTATCCATAAGTCTAGAAACTGTATCTTTAGTTCTCATTAACTCATCCAGTTGATAAGGAACAAGCTGGAATAAAATCAGAAAACCTAGATCAAGTTATTTCACTTGTCAAGAGTGTAAACGTTTGTGATTTTAGATTAATTTTAATTCTTTCCCCAATCCCTCATATTCTACCCTATTCGTTCATTTTCAACTCACCCATGTACATATTCATCCCATGGAGCATTAAGCTTATTTATCTTTGGAGCCAATTAATACATTTATATATACAATACATATACTATTCATGTAATTCGTACTTCAAGCATATCATAAATCTTTGAATGAAAAAGACTAAGAAATTGTCAAAAAACCACTGATTCATTGATAATTAGAAAGACCGGTTTTGGTTTTTTGACAATTTCTTAGTATTTTTCATTCAATATGAATAATTACCACAATATCAACTTCTCAACTACACAAAAAGTCATAAATCTTTATTAACTTAAATTTTTTTCACTTAAATCTACTATTTCCAACTTCGAATTACATCTATGTCACACAATAATTCAATTCATTTCGATTCAGCATAATAAGAGATATCAATAAGCCACTCTTACAAACGTTTGTATCCAGCAAAAGTTATGATGCCTTTCAAACAAGAAGAGGATTTAATGATAATTATTCTATTAGCTACATGAATCTTTCTGTCTAGCTACCAAAACATGTTTGGCTATGAACGTTCTCACAAACTATTAATGATAACGTTCTTCAATTCTCTCCCTTTTCTATTGGTAGCAAACCTCAGCTCAATTGACGGTACAGCTCATGCTGTTGATCTGCTTATTCAGTGTGTCCTATTGACAGCCTCAACAATGGCAGTCACAATTATTGTGCATGAAGCACCTGAATCCCAACGGAGTCCATTCACAGGGAAGATTCACAACAATGTACAATATTAAACGTTGACGGCTCTCTCAAGCATTGTCTCATTGAATTGTTCAAAGCGCCAATGAATTAGTCTGTTAATATCGATATCATTGTACCTGCAAATGCTGGTAATAATTTAATGTTGGGAAGAGCAGATTGCGATTAATATTAACACTACAGTATTAATTCTGAATATCATGTTTTCATTGAGAGGATAGAGTCCGATTCAGAGAGGATGACGTTCGAGTGCAATAGTGTTGTCTTTCAGTAATTAAATAAATTGTTCAATAATGGAATCTACTTTGAGTTTGGCTAGACCTTAATTGGGCCATAAAATTATTTCCCATTGTAGTTTGATTTCGGTCAATGTACTGAAAATTTGACGATTACTAAGAACTCCGTTGGACCATAAAACATATTGAAAATATATTTTCAGAAATAATGCAGTCCATTAAGCAGCTAACTGGTAACTACAAAAAGTTAAGAAAGTTACCTCTTTTCGTTAGGGCTACCTTGAAGAAATGTCGAAACATGTCGTAAGTAAACAAGTAAAAAATTTTTAAAAAAGGTATCTAGATTTTTATTTATTTCTAAGTGAGAAAGGTACAGACGAAATCCAAAAAAGCTTCATGAACAAATTATGTGAAAAGCCTCTAAGATATTCAGGTGAAGAAGTTAAAAAGTTATTAACATAGTTTTGAGTTCAAATTTTCTCACCATAATCTTTGTACAACGCACATAACATACCTTTGATTTATACATACATAGGACCGTATTCAATCTTATTATATTAAGCGAGCAATTTCTGTATGTCTGATTATATTTTTGTAATACTGTATCTGGTTATCTGGTTATTTATGTTCAACGGATCTCGAAAACGGCTCTAACGATTTCTCTAAATTTGGAACATAGTAGGTTTATGATATAAGAATTCGATTGCACTAGGTCTCATCCCTGGGAAAACTCTCTGAAGGACATAAAAAGGATAATTCATCCTTGGAAGAACAGATGACAATTTCGTCGCCTGTCGATAACAGAAGATGCGTGTGTCTGTGTGGGAGATCAGCTGTGTAATCATTTAATATCCGTATCTCGCGAGAATTTTTAAATAGACTCTATCAAAATAATCTGATTTGTTGTAATGACATTAATCACTCTAAATTGAGCTGGGTTTACACCAAAGTTATTAACAATGTGTCATTAACTTAATACTTATAGATTCTATTAGATTGGATGGAGCTTGACAAACACATATTTTCATCATGTGAATGATGATAAGTTATGTTCAATCTAATATAATCTATAAGGATTAAGTTATTAACATTCTTTTAATAACGTTGGTGTGAACCCAGCTTTAGAGTATATAATGATATTCAAAGTTAATCATTATTTTACAGTTTTAAGTGATTAGTGAGTGTTATTTTGTTATTCAATTTGGTTTGTAAACAATCTAAATTAGAACCTTCCTGTTTTCAAATGTTTGAACTGAAAATTGGATTGAACTGAATTCAAGTGTATGAAACATAACCTACTTTTTGGACCATTTATAGTGTATAAATCAAAACTCGGGGAAGAAACCGTTTTGGGCTGTGCCCCGATATTAACTTTTTATACAGAGACGTCACACTATATATCTATGAAGCATTCAACAATATTAAATTCATCATCGTTCTTCAAAATGAACTAGCATTTTATTCGAAACAATCCTTGTCTTTTTTTATTACTAGAGAAGCTACTAAGATTGAATTTTAGCATTTCTTTAGCAATTCTTTAGTGATCTCATTGTTAGGTTAGGTTAGGCTAGGTTGGGTAAGGTTTTATTTGGTTTGATTATTCTGGGTTATTTAGGATTCTGGGTCATTCACGAACTTGGAATACTATCGTATTATTTTTAATATGAACACCCTAAACAATTTGGTAACCTCATTTATTAATACAAATACAAGTGGTAATCGATAATGGAATCAAAATATTGTCTACTCTGGTGGGAATTGTCTGAAAATTATTTTACTCGTATGAGTATCTCAGAGATCAACATTTGTTATGAACATCCTCATTCAAATCTCGCAGCCTGTCCCTATCGATGGTTTGGATAATTCTTTTAGGTGTACTCCACTTCTACATCAACAATACATCAACTCTTTGACTGTTGAGCTTATCGACCATGAACAAATTGTGTCCCAGTCACACAGAAAACAATGCTGATTCATTCCAAACGTCATTATTGATAGCACGAGTGCCACAAAGAAAGGGTGTCCTAGTGGAGGCGGTGAGCGGAAGCTTCATTTATTCTGTTCAACAAAGTGTGACTGATTAGTCATTTCGTGTGACACTTTACACGACCAGTGGCAATACAAGATGGCTGTGAAATAAATTGAATTTTTTCCAGAGTGAGGAAATCGAGCCGATTCAAGGGGTGCATCATGACTTGAGGGGAACATGATCGTAGGTTTGGTTAGGGTGATATGAGGGCTGACGAATAGGGGAAAAGGGGAAATTGAAGAAGGAAAACAAGAGGAAATGTGCGACACGAACAGAATACAATCTGACTTGTCGAGTTATAAGTCATGAGAATACTATGGAATAATAGAGTGGGGGACAGTAGCCAACATCCAGGTAGAACGATCCCTTCTAAACTTCCCCTACTCGTGGATGACTCGACATGACTCAACCATCATTTCATTCTTTTCCATTTTCTCTCCACTTCAAGTCTCTTTCTTGATGTTCTCCTTTCTACATCTCTTGAAAACCGGTCACGATCTCTTACTTGATGCTCTTCAAAACGATACTATTCTCAGAACTCTCCTTTTAGTCTTATTCTGAATTTTTAAAATGATAACAGTATTGCAGTTTAGTTATTGTTTCAATTGTGCAATTCAGAAGCTGTTGTAGTATAGATCTTTCTGTATACGTTGTATGATACATATTTGTTTAATTTTATAAAAACCCATCTATAAATACGAAACTTAAGGATGAATCAAGGAAGCTGAGTATGAGAGTAGTAACTGACCTGTTGCGTCTATTTATTTCTCTGAGGACTGATATATTCCCTTCTTTGAAAATCTTGTTTCACTGGCACGTAGTGACGTAAATTTAATCGCTTAGCTACGACAATTTCACTCACTCCTGCCCATCTTCTCTACGTTTTTAATTAAGTTTAAATTTAGTGGATCACCAGGATGCACAGAGTTTTTCTCTTGAACATAATGGGTCATTTCCTTGATATATAGCATCGTTTAGTTGCTATTAATGCACTCTTTACTCCTGCTTGAGAACTCATCACTTTCATCAATTCCTCAGAAAATTGGTCTTGATGGCGAATATGTATAGTTGAGGTTTTCTAAATGGGAGGTACAAACCCAAGAATAGTATATACAGTAGTAGGCTGCCTTGATCACATAAGACGCGTGGAGAACGCAGCCTGCTATGGTGTGACGTCATGCTTCGACCTCTCGGCCCGGCTTAACATGCATTCAAATGTAAAAATGCCAAACTTTGAGCCCTCATAGCAAATTAACCATCAACACTACATATAAGTGATTGACATCAAAATGTTCAGCATTTTATCCCCTTTGAAACAATAACAAAACAAATTTTCAGTAAAAATCCTATAAATGTTATTGGCGAGTCTAAAACAAATCGTTTGAACACACGATTTGATTTGATAATACCATTTCAAATACGTTTTTATACTTTCTCTTAGTTTCTTCTGCATCGTTTTAGTTCTTTCTCTTGAACAGATTCTATTCTCCTTAGAATTGCGACTCGGAATATACACCGCAACTTATTACTAGTTCTGATCGCACCTCAAAGCAAAAAGAGTACCATCTACATCTAAAACTTTTCAGTAATAATTTGTATTATCAATATTAATAAAATCCAGAAAATCAAGTCTTTCAGAAAAATGAACCAATTTTAATCTAGCAACTGCCAATTTTGATTGAAATTTGAAGTTGATGAATAAACTTCAGTGTTCAATGTAGATATTTATGTTGATTCTAGCTAATAACATTAAATATGAAATTATGAAAATCGAATTATAGTCTATCAGTATGACAACATCAATATCAAAATTGAATTTTTATGTGATAAGAGTGAAATGTTATTTATGGAGACAACTACTATCGTAGTTATGGACTTGTTTACTGTTTCTTGCCTACTCGATGTATAAATGTATAAAGTCCGTTTTATCTACTATGATGCCCATGATAATTTTGATTTTTAAAAATGTTTTATTCGTAGTACAAAGTACAAAGCCCGCGATAAACATTGATTTAACAATAAATAGAACCAGAACTCTCAGGAATGTATGATATTCCACCCTATCATAATACATCCTCATGAGTCAAGCAAACAAAGTAATAGCAAAATTAAGTTGTTCATGGAACATCCCTTTCACATTACAGCCAATTTTTCTGCAATTTACTTTGCAACATTCAGGTGGAACTTTTAAAAGCAGTGATTTGGTGGCTGTGGAGTGAGAGAGACAGTTCGTGAAATAGTGCAGTAAAGGCGGGTAAAGAGGAATTAATTTGAAATACGAACTGGAATCCCGAGTCTAGTAAGACGTTGCTGTCATAAAAGAGATGCTTGTCTGGCTGCTGCCTTGTATTGTGCACTCTCTTTTATGACATTATTCGCTGTCACTGTGTCTCTATCGCACTCTTAATGCTTTCCACGTGTTTTTCACTTGAGAAAAATGGGCTTATGCTCACTTTCATTGCGGTCTTACTTGCTACTCTACATGTACCGTATTCACTTCATATGCTCAACTACACTGGAATACACTTCAAATGTATCCAAAGTCATGATTTCTCATGGGCATGGATTGAAATTTCCTTCACATGCATATGATGGAATGGATTGTAGAGAGGGCTGGATTATTTATACACGATTATCACTCATGATCATGAAACGAGAAAGCTATGCAGAACTCATTGAAAAATACAAATTTTCTTATATTATTTCAACTATCGAATTCTAAAAATTTGCAATTTCAAGGTTCTATGTTTTTGAATAGCTGAATAACAGCACACAATATTACAAACATCAAATTTTCACCAAACAGATAATGATTGAGGCCATGCAATGTGCGAACACATCGTGAGTAGTTTTCACTCCGAGGTCAAGTTAATTCCATGTGGATTGTCATGATGTTAAATTTGATTCATTATTTGAATTTTCAGTTGTCATTCCCCTCATGACCACATTATCCAGTTTATAATATTCACAATCATCATCATCACAAGAGTACAAAATTCAAGTTTTACTTTCCTTGCCCTACTACCATAGGTAAGGAAAGTATTGCTTTCCAAAAAAAATTAAGGTACTCCAATTTCAAGTTTTCTATACGTTTCAAGGTCCCCTGAGTCCAAAAACATTATTTTTGGGTATTGGTCTGTGTGTGTGTATGTGTATATGTCTGTGAACATGATAACTCCATTCCTAATTAACCGATTGACTTGAAATTTTGAACTTGAGGTCTTTATACCATGAGGACCCGACAATAAGAAATTCAATAAAATTCAATTCAAGATGGCGGAAAAAATGGCGGATAATCACTAAAAAACCATGTTTTTCACGTTTTTCTCGAAAAAGGCTCTATCGCTTTTCTTCAAATTTATACCATGGATAGCTATCCATGAGCCCTATCAACTGGCATGAGTCTCATTTCTGGGAAAATTGCAGGAGCTCAGTAAATTTCTTGAGAAAAATGGCGGATAATGACTAAAAAGCCATGTTTTTCACGGTTCTCTCGAAAACAGCTTCAACAATTTTCTTCAAATTTATACCATGGATTCATAAGCCCTATCAACTGGCATGAGTCTCATTTCTGGGGAAATTGCAGGAGCTCCGTAATATTCTTGAGAAAAATGGCGGATAATGACTAAAAAGCCTTGTTTTTCACGATTTTCTCAAAAACGGCTCTAACGATTTTTTTCAAATCCATACCCTGTATAGTTTTTCATTAGCTCTATCAACTGACATGAATCTTTTTCCTGGGGTACTAATGGGGGTCCACCCAATCCTTGAGAAATGGACTTTGTAACCTCCTTCTCGTGCATGAGGTAGGTAGGTACACGGTTTTTACTTTTTCTTCTTCCATATACCGTGGGTAGGTAGAGCAGTTTATAAAAAGAACACAGTCATAGTCAAGATATTTCATCTGTAGAACAGCTGTTTTGACGAATTTAAAAAAAATCATCGAATTTCACAATTTACATAAAGGAAAAAGTACTCTGAAAACAATAAATTGTATATACACATATACATTAGTCTGATCGTATGTTGCCGTCAATCGTCATTATGTTATTCCTCTAAATTATTCTCGTTTGATGATGAGGCTTATAGTTCAATGAACAAGGAAAGTTGTGTGAGTGTACCACCCCAGATTTTTTAATGTTGTAGTATCTTTGGAATAACCTCTGATGGTATATTTCTACTTTCTCAACAAGGCTTAAAAAACTGAAGGACTTCGACCTATCATACAATCATAAAGAATCAATAAATTATTATAGACCGAACGCAGTGAGGATTTCAACTCGGATTTTCTTTCGTCTATCTGTATGTATGTATGTATGTATGTATGTATGTATGTAACGCATTCACAGCCAAATACGTTGATAGAATTCTATGAGATTTGGCAGGAATATTCCTTTCTTATCTGCACGTCAATGTATACACAAGTTTTTTTTTGAAATTTTCCATTTTAAGGATAATATGAAAGGAGAAGGAATTTCCTCCATACTCCGATGTCACTATAATGTATCATCTACTCTGAAGATAAGATTAATCAAACTATAGGATTATTCATAATCAATCAGCTGAAAAGTTGATTATTCATTGCATGCATTACACAGATGTCTGGAGAAGCCGGTGAACTGGTGACACCAGATTCTTGTGGATGAGAATACTGCGCGAGGTCTACTGTTCACAGAACTACTAGTTACTTCTATATTGCTATTATTATTTATTTATTTATTTATTTATTTATACGTGGATACAATAACAAATCATATAAATATGATTGGGAAGGAACAACAGGCTTGGCCCAAAACTATCCCATTCCCAAATTTTGATTACATGTCCAAAAAATAGGTTATGTTTGTTCTGTAAGAGGTTCAAGGTCAACTTTCGTCCAAAAATAAATATGAGATGCAAATTTTAAATTTAGAAAAATTAAAACACCAAATTATAGTTGAATATTACACTTAATTATCACTGCACATTGTATTAATTAAGTTATTTTATGAATTTTGAAGCCAAAAATACACACAAATTCTCACTAAGAACAGCTGAACATTGATGAACTAGTAGAGTTTGGAGCAACCATTCATTCAATTATTCCCAGCTCAATCCGATAAATTTCTTATTCAAATTCATCTCAATCAGATGTTAAAGTTGAAAAAGAATAATAATGATTGTAATTATTAACAATTATTATTAAATTTAAATAATAGCCCTCATATTAAAATATTTGAAATAGCGCTCATCGAATTTCCATCTAGGTGTTTACCCTGTTGTCAGTATTTACAGCAGCAGAAGTCTTCGGAGTGAATTACAGCATTTAATTTGGATTTTCGTTTGATAATAATTGTTAATTCATTAGCATTTTAATAATTGAAATTTCTCAGTAATTTCCATCTGTAGATTGTAATGATTGTTTATCACTTGATAATGAAATCTCAAGTGATGGTTTGTCATACAGAAATACCGATCAAGTGGATATATTTGTCATTTTCAACTGGAAAACGAGAATTTGTAACTTTCACCGCAAGCTAACGTATCCGAAGGTATTCGAACTACTATGATGGTGACATAGTGTTGTGTTAGTGTCAAAGTGTTGAGAGCTTGGACAGGCGATTACAATAAAACGACATAATAAAAGTTTCTAAAGTAGCCCATATGGGTGCAGTTCCTACCAGCTGCCCCGATTAAACAAGCTTGATAAGCATTTTATACGATCAAAAACATAATAATATTATGTAGCTAATTAAATTCTAGATTCTTATCAAATTATCTATCACTGGGTCAGTGAGTTTATTACCTGCAATATAATAGAAGATTGTTGTGATCAAATACACAAAATGACGCCCATGAATATGCGTCATAAAGTGGCGTTGTTTCAGCAATAAATCATAATTATTATACTTTTTCACATATCACATGGATACAAGGCAGTATAGATTATGAGGAGGTGATTCATTTTCCAATCATTATACAGCCAAATTCTCATTTACATAGCATAAACGATACATACGGTATTATTATTCTCATTGAATAAAATAGATTCTATCTAGAATCAATACACTTGGATGATAAGTATCGGTTCTTTCAGGCCTACATTCACTCTCACTTAACAACACTTATTAGAGCTCTAGTGATGATCCGCAAGCCTTTCTACGATGGATAATGCTGTGTATTGTCAACAATTGTAATTTCTTGAATAGACATGTGCTTCTGATGATTTGAGAGAAATCACAAAGTGTGTATTGTTTACAGTAATAAAATTAAATGGAACATTCTAGCGAAATCACAAGCAATTGTGGAGAATAATGAGTTTATTGATTTATCTACTTTTCAATGCTTGAAACGTGACGCTTATTCCCAAGTGATTTCTCTATAAAACTTGCTGATCTTGTGCAGAAATGTCGAAAATTCCGTGATAATGATTATGGTGAACAATATTAGAACAACCGTGAATAAAACAATTATAACAATTGATGTTTATGATGTTCCAAACACGATGCACATGATAAATGATAATGACTAGGTCACCTGCAAGTGAACTGTTTGAAATTTATAAGAGACTACAGCTGCCTGAGGCTGCTCATTTTTCTCCGGGAAGATTTCGAGGACGTGATGAAGAGGAAAAGAAGGATATTCTTGCCCTGAAGGGATGTGGGCTTTCCTACAATAAAAGCTTTGGGATCGACTGAGGCAATTTCCTTTATTGAAAATTGTTATTCATCAGAGAGCTCTCCAGGTAGTTTCGTATTCACTTGCGGAAATTCATAACCACCTGTTACTGTGCCTTGAAAGAGTGAATGAGCTTTCAAAATATATTGTAGCAAGCCGATTATACTTCATAATTATATTAATAATCGATTAACTTCATAAGTAAACAATTAATGGAACATTTGCTTAAAGGAAAATCAGTTAATAATGTCAACTTCCTGGTGCTCCTCTACACACTAATGTTGAAGAATACAAACTATATATATATACTAAAGAAAAGTTTTCTTTAATTTAGGATTTCTCATATTGTGGCTTTCAGCGATCATTCATCAGTTATGAAAATTTTGTTGCCAATGTATTTGCAGGGGTCTTGAGAATATTCAATTGCACTGAAAGCATAAATTATTATGAACAGGCGATTGAGTAATTTCAATGGAATAATTTTCCCCTGGAACAATTAGGCTCAACTCACATTCACGCGACTCAGGTCGAGAAGAGACTCGACTCTGGTCGAGAGCATGTGTTTTCAAAAGGTGACGTCGCGGAGACTAGAATCGACTGGTCATCATTTGGAAACACATGCTCTCGACTAGAGTCGAGTCTCTTCTCGGCCTAAGTCGCGTAAGTGTGAGTTGAGCCTTAGTTCTACGCTTTCACTACAAAATGACGAAAAAAATACTGTATTAGTTATGAAGAGAATTTTTCATAATGTGTACACTCAAATTTCTTCATTTGAGTTTCAATGGCTAGGGTTTAAATGATCATCGTTTGATGAGTTATTTCCTCTCATGGGAATGATCATCGTGATGATTATAAAAATTGATAATCATATTCTGAAGAGAGAAAACTTTGACATTACTCTGCATATATACACCTTGTTACAACTCCCCTCCTGTGGTGGCTATCGTTTTGATAGTTCACACCAAACACACCCAGGATTGCTGAAAATAAAACTCTTGAAAAACTATTCTTGTTGGTGCCTCGGATATTCAGCTGGTGAGCACAGGTTTTAGTGTTTTGGGGGGTGTGACCAGGTTTAATTTTTGAAGACAGAAATATTGTGTCAGTTTTTAATTGACTCAAGTCTCCAGTCTCCAGACTCACAATTCCACTCACCACACAACACCAATCCTGACGTAGTACACTTGAGGAACTGCCTTATATATAATGTTATAACTAGCCTGAAGAGAAATGCGGCTTTGAAATAAACTAATGAATGCAATCCCCCTAGAATCAAAATCGATTCTGACCTAGATAGACTACACTCGGCTATTGAAAGTTTAATGGAATTTTCAATGTTGACTACTATATTAAAATGATCCCTAATGCCGCTTACCACATGAAATGACACTATTGATATTATCCGACTCCAGTACACACGGAATTGCCGATATACTAAGTGCATAAGTCAAACAATATAATATACTCACACTCTACTCGCATAAGTAATCATGTCAGTGGGAAATCGATTTCACACGGGCCCAATACAAATTTGAGGGATGAAAAAAAATGGAAAAACTGCTATGTCTCAGCCAGTATCACTGTTAATGCTCGGTGAGTATCGGCAATGTATTTTCTCTTTGTTCATAGAAAAAATACATTCTCGACACTCCTAAGAAAATTGGAAATTGAATGATAAGTCCAATATTCAAGTAAGGCATACAATGAATTTCAATTTGAGAGAAAGAACAATTAAAGGGGGCACTTTAGTTTATGGGCCGCGGAATCTAACATTGAGACCTACATAGATCGATAGAGGAGATCAATACGAGATCAACCATGTATAACATTGTTGTCGATTTCCAAGGATTAGCTGAAAAAACATTGTGGAAAGTTCAAAATGTTTATATCAATTCTTATTTTTAATAATTTTTTTATGGTTAAAATATGTTTAAAATTAGTGCAATCTTATGTAAAATGTGACGAGGAAAAAAACTCCATTTTTTGCTACCTAGGAAGAACTTAGGTTAGAAAAAGCTTGGATTGTGGAAAGCTTAGGTTAGGAGGAGCTTGGATCAGGAAAATATTAGGTTAGGGGAATCTTAGGTTAGGAAAAGCTTAGATTTGGGGAAGCTTAGGTTAGGAGAAGCTAGGGTCAGGAAAAGCTTAGGTTGGGAAAATCTTAGATTAGGAAAAGCTGAGGTTAGGAAAAGCTCAGTTTGGGAAAAAGCTAAGGTTGGGAAAAGCTTAGGTTAGGGGGAGCTGGGACTGAGAAAAGCTTAGGTCAGAGAAAGATGGGTTAGGAAAACTTGCATTGGAAAGAGCTCAACTTAGGAAAAGCTTAGGTTGAGAAAAAGCTTAGGTTAGGGAAAGCTTAGATTAGGAAAAGCTAAGGTTGGGGAAAGCATAGGTTAGGAAAGAGCTAAGGTTAGGAAAAGCTTAGGTTAGGGGAAGCTGGGTCTGGGGAAAGCTTGGGTTAGGAAAAGTTTGGATTAGAAAAAGCTTAAGTTAGGAGAAGCTTAGGTTAGGGGAAGCTGGGTTTAAGAAAAGCTTAGGTTGAGGAAAGCTTGGGTTGGGAAAACTTAGATTAGGAATAAGAGGTTAGGAAATAGCTTAGGTTGGGGAAAGCTTGGGTTAGGAGAATCTTGGGTTAGGTAAAGCTTAGGTAAGGGGAAGCTTGGTTTGGGAAAATCTTAGGTTGGGGAAAGCTTGGGTTAGAAAAAGCTTAGATTAGAAAAAGTTTAGGTTAGGAAATGCTTAGGTTAGAGATGGCTGTGTCTGGAATAAACTCAGGTTAGGAAAAGCTTAGGTTAGGTGAAGCTTAGATTAGTAAAAGCTTAGGTTAGGAAAAGCTTAGGTTCGGTGAAGCTGGGTCTGAGAAAAGCTTAGGTTGGGGGAGCTTGGGTTGGTAAAACTTAGATTAGAAAAAGCTTAGGTTAGAAAAAAGCTTAGGTTAGAAAAAAGCTTAGGTTAGGGAAAGCTTAGGTTGGGAAAAGCTTAGATTGAGAAAAATCTAAGGTTAGGAAAAGCTAAGATTGGGAAGCATAGGTTAGGGGAAGCTACGTTTGAAAATGCTTAGGTTAGGAATAGCTTAGATTGGGAAAATTCTAAAGTTAGGAAAAGCTTAGGTTAGGAAAAAAGGTGAGATTAGGAAAATCTTAGGTTAGGGAATGTTTGGGTTAGGAAAAGCTTACATTGGGAAAAAGCATAGTTTAGGAAAAGCTTGATTTGATTCAATTATTTTTATAATATTTTGAAGCTTCTGAATTGCATTGGAGCTGAATAAAATGTGATCCTCAATATCGGTCTGCACTATGCCTTTGCAAACATATTGAACTCTTCTAAAGCTAAAATACTACATTTTCTTGTATTTTTCCAAATATCTTAATAATCTATAAAATTTTCCAACCTCAAATCTATTTTAATAAATTCCCTGCAAAAAACCCAATGAGAGTTAGCCAATTTAGTAGTCACTAAAAGTAGTAAAAAAAAATAAAATTTGAGAATTGAAGAGTATTGAGTGTGCAATTTTTTTTTATTTTCCCAAATATCTCGAACAATTTTGAGTTTAGGCTATCAAGTGACTGGACATTTTTTCTTTAGAATTTATCATTCTACTAAATCAAGTTTAAAATAACTATAGTTTAAAATACCTATTAATCATCATGAAAACAAGTTAACCTTTTTCAAAGCAAAAAAGTTGCATTTTTCTGCGCATTTTTTGCAATATCTCAAAAACTACTGGAGTTACGAACCTGAAATTAGTTTCATTGGATTCCTCTTCAAATTTTACATAAGATTGCACTAGTTTCCAACATATTTTAGCCATAAAAAATTTATTATAAATAAAAATTTATATAAAAATTTTGAACTTTCCGCCATGTTTCTTCAGCTAATCCTTGGAAATCGACAACAATGTTATACATGGTTGATCTCGTATTGATCTCCTCTATCGATCTATGTAGGTCTCAATGCTAGATTCCGCGGCCAATATACTAAAATGCAACTTAATTAAATTCAACAGTAATATAAATTTTAAAATATGCTGAAATGAAAATATGCGTGTTAAAACTTTTTGGACACCACACAATCTTGCCAAGACTTGAAACAACCCAATCAAATTATTTTTTTTATTGGATATTATATGCTGCTTATTGTAATAGTTTCACTATTTATTCACACTTATATCTAATATTCATGCAGTATTTTTTTTTCTTGAATTATATTCAATCGAAGCAATTTTAACACCTTTGGAAAAAATTTTACCTCCACGGTAACCTGGGCGAATGGGAATTTTACAAGAATCAATAAGTAGGATAATCCATTAAGTGGATCCTCAAAAAACTACATTCAACACATATAACAAACAATTAATTTTACCGATAATTGGAGTAGTTACAAAACAAAATTGAATAAAAGCTAATTGGGTTGTCACATTATTTTTTTATATTTAAATAACGATTAGCCTCCTGCTTGGCATCAGTCGGTAGAGCATGAAATATTTTAATATAATTATAAAAATTAGGTCGTGGTTTTTAATAGGATACAATCTCATAGAGATCTTTATAGGCCCAGATATGAGCTTCCACAATAATTCTGATAATTCATTAAAAAATAAATATATATATATGGTACTTATCCTATAGTATTGAGGAATAAAAATAAATTGCACACCATAAACAAATTGATACATATATTAACAAATATTGCAAAAATAGATCAGGGCAAAAAATATGAAGAGCGATAAAAAATATATAATATAAAAATAGAACAATAATCGAAATCAATAAAATATCACAGGCTAAATACTATTCTCTAAATTTATAGCATGAAACGTTACCATGTGCTTTTATTTTATAATCATATGCATCCATTTGTATGTAGCTGCGATATTAGCTTGCTGATACTTGTCGACTTGGACAATTCCATTAAAAATAGATTCCTTAAAATCAGCTTGATAAATTGGCAACCAATAATCCAAATATATATATTAAATTCTATAGTATCTAATAGATTTCTTTGCAATGAATATATATTTTATCTCAGGGTGCAAGATTCGGCACCTGTCGGAATAAATAGAGCAATTCATCTAGTGAATCAGAGCTACAACAAACTATCGCAAATTATATTGCAAAAATTAAAGATCATATGAATATGTATTCCTAGCCTAGATTTTATACTTCTTTGATTTATAGAACTTCTGATATGTGGATTTACTTGTTATTCTTCTAATAAAATACCTTTAATACTATATTTACTAAATTCTTAATTTATAAGAAAACCCTTTCGACGAGCTAGCTTTGATTATTATGTAATTTCGAAGCACTGAGGGCGCCCTGTCACTATTTCAATACTTCTCACTCACGTGTCGAAATCTTCTTACGAGCTGCTGATGTCGATCCAACTCCTGGTGGTCCTGGACTATGGTAGCCGGAGTCGTCTCTTCCAAGGGGTTACAAAATTATTTAAAAATGAAAATGACTTTTGCTTTATAAGAGCATCACAAAGTCTTATAAGAAATTTAATAATACAATCTAACTTTAGCTTTTTACAAGTTATAGCAAGGTATTACGCTCTATAATATTTAGGGACCTCTCATGGTGGCATTTGGCAGGCGAGTGTTGGTTCTCCTTTCTCAATTTTACAATTCTCATTTCCGACTTCCAAATTTACATAAAATTTGAATATCCTAGTCCTCCGCCATTCAAGGTTCAAATAGACCGTACTAAAATATTAAATTATTACTTATGTTGTATGTTTAATAATTTCTTTGCCTTCGGGCCATATCCATAACATAGACTATACAACAATTTTATACAAATTCTATTTATTTGTAGAAATATATACAAATATTTTTAAATCGGCATACTTTTGCCGCCTATCAATTGCCATTATGTGATTGGTGCATGCAAATTGTTTCAGTATTCATGCGCTTGGTAACCTCCTATTTCCTGGATACATTTAATTATTTTTATTAGGTTTTTTAAATATGCCCTCTACATGCTAGTTAATTCTCTATACGTTATTATTTGTTTCATGCATCATAATAGTTAGCCACGTGAGACCTTTTGTTCCTCAAATTGCATACCATTTTGCCATAATAAATTTCTGCCAAGGTGTTTGGTCAGATTCTACGTTGCATGGCTCGGTCGATCGTTAGGTCGCCGATCACTAAATGTTTATGCCTAACCTCAACCTTCAATATTTTATATAATATTATATATTAGCAAAAAATTATTTCAATTCCTCTTAGGCTGTTGTACAGTTTAGCCAGGATAATCTGATATTATCTAATCTTTATGTTATCTCTTTGGCGATATTAGCCAGTTACTTTACTTAGACCTATTAATATTTCAGCTAGGGATTTTTATATCTATCCAAATTTCAATATGTTACAGGGTTTATAAAACTACCCCATCACGTTAAACAAGATTATCACAGAAGAGAAAAAGAGTGAGTGTACGAATTCAGAGCGAGAAAAAAATTGTCTCTTGCAGAACAGCTGTGATGTTAGTCAGCTGTATTAATTGGACAAAAATAATTTGCAAATTGGGGCAGAATTATTCATTTTTCGTCCCACTTAGATGTAATGAGCTGGTTTACGTGCGTCATATGGAGGCCGTAAGTGATTGTTTTCTGACCAGGCCGGTAAAATTTTTTACGGCCCTAGGGCTGCAAAATAACCTTGAAGTCAGCTGATTCTGATTTGATGTGAACGTGTTTACAAAATAGTTTATGAAACGGAATCAGTTTATGCTTCTAGAATTGAATAAAGTTTTTGCAATAAGATACTATCATTTTATTTGTATGAATGAAATACAAATGAGATATTATAAACTATTCAAATTCAATTTTCAGAGTATAATAGAATCCAACCTCAAACCTCCTAGTACAGCGTTTATCACGGAACATGGTGGATAAACGGAATCATTTTATGCTTCTAGAATTCAATAGAGTATTCTGTAATAATATACTATCATTTTATTTGGATGAATAAAATACAGATAAGATATATATTATAAACTATTCAAATAATTCGATTTTCTGACTAAACTTCCGTTGACATTCAGATTGGCCAAATTTCAAGTGTGCTAAAACAGCTGATCAAAAACTTTTCATAATTTGTGTTTATCATTCAATAGTTAAAACATTTATAATAATATCATCTTATTGTCATTTGGAAGAATAAAAAGTATAAACTCAACCTCTTACATAATTGAACATAATCTTTTAGGTTATTTAGACAAATCAGAATAAAAAATAAAAATACTTGGACAATTTCTTGATATTCAGATTACCTCGGATTTGCTAGAGCTATGACCTTCCACTTTTGCTTTCGGAAGTGCTTATAATAGACAATTATCCTCATATATATATATTGTTTATTTTCCTGTGTGGTGAAAAATAACGTTCTCACCATGGGCAAAAATGTTTTTCCGGCTCTCAATCTTTTCTAGTCCTCGGCCTACGGTCTCGGACTTGAAAATCGACTTCGAGCCAGAAAAGTCTCATTTTTGGCCCTAGGTGCGAAATATACTATTGTGTTCATGGGATAAATTAATACACTTCTTACAAATTTTTACATTTCTAATAAATGCAAAATAATAATTTTTTTAACTTGGTTTGCAAACACCAAATCCAGTAGATCTAACCGTAGGCATGAAAAAACATATGATCAGAACATGATGTACAATGTCGTCTGCTCAGAACCTAACCTCAAATAATATAACCTTAAAAAATGTTCTTAATGATAATAAAGGTTTTAGTGAGTGTTTCATTTTTAACCATATTTTAGTATTAAATGTGAATTTCCCAGGCCATGAACGCTCAGGCGTATTGCGTCGTCACAACCTTTAGGCTTATTTCACTGACTTTCTCTGACTATTTAGCTCCTTCATCCTATCTCGGAATGACATTCCTGGTATCATATCATGATATTATCACGCATTGAAATGTTGATAACTGGAGAAAATCAGGGATTAGCTGTACAGAAATATCATTTAGTACGAACTTTGCATACAGCGACTAAAAAACATGGAACAATCATCCCACTGGCATGCGAATGAGAAAATATCATTCTATTCCAAACAATGAAATGTAAAAATATTTTCCTGCAACATTTCATTATCCGAAGAGGCAAAAACTTCATCCATTTGTTGCACATTATAGAGAACGCACTTAATGCGGATGTTCAATAATTTCGAGGTATCAATCATTTATTCCGATACTTCATGGAATAAAAGACCTGGCTTTACAATACCGAAATTTCAGCGAGCTAATAAAAGAACAGGCTGACGGACAGCTCTGCAAATTTTCCTCTCTCTCGATATTAATGATTGTATTAGAATCCAGCACACATTTCAATCAAACTCATTATTTCGAGGCTCGTATTTGATGGAATATTGCTCTGATCATGGAATGAGTCCGGCCGATCACAATACTTCCACTAATGTCATCGATCTCTGATGTTATAATGAAATGTGTCTCTTTGTTCAGTTTCCACCGACCACGTCGATTCCAATTAATTCTGACCAGGCCGGTAAAATTTTTACGGCCCTAGGGCTGTAAAATAACCTTGAAGTCAGCTGATTCTGATTTGATGTGAACGTGTTTACAAAATAGTTTATGAAACGGAATCAGTTTATGCTTCTAGAATTGAATAAAGTTTTTGCAATAAGATACTATCATTTTATTTGGATGAATGAAATACAAATGAGATATTATAAACTATTCAATTCAATTTTCAGAGTATAATAGAATCTAACCTCAAACCTCCTAGTACAGCGTTTATCACGGAACATGGTGGATAAACGGAATCATTTTATGCTTCTAGAATTCAATAAAGTATTCTGTAATAATATACTATCATTTTATTTGGATGAATAAAATACAGATAAGATATATATTATAAACTATTCAAATAATTCGATTTTCAGAGTAGGATAGAACTTCTAACCTAAACTTCCGTTGACATTCAGATTGGCCAAATTTCAAGTGTGCTAAAACAGCTGATCAAAAACTTTTCATTATTTGTGTTTATCATTCAATAATTAAAACATTTATAATAATATCATCTTATTGTCATTTGGAAGAATAAAAAGTATAAACTCAACCTCTTACATAATTGAACATAATCTTTTAGGTTATTTAGACAAATCAGAATAAAAAATAAAAATACTTGGACAATTTCTTGATATTCAGATTACCTCAGATTTGCTAGAGCTATGACCTTCCACTTTTGCTTTCGGAAGTGCTTATAATAGACAAATATTCTCATATATATATTGTTTATTTTTCTGTGTGGCGAAAAATAACGTTCTCACCATGGGCAAAAATGTTTTTCCGGCTCTCAATCTTTTCTAGTCCTCGGCCTACGGCCTCGGACTTGAAAACCGATTTCGAGCCGGAAAAGTCTCATTTTCGGCCCTAGGTGCGAAATATACTATTCCGGCTCTCAATCTTTTCTAGTCCTCGGCCTACGGTCTCGGACTTGAAAATCGACTTCGAGCCAGAAAAGTCTCATTTTTGGCCCTAGGTGCGAAATATACTATTGTGTTCATGGGATAAATTAATACACTTCTTACAAATTTTTACATTTCTAATAAATGCAAAATAATAATTTTTTTTAACTTGGTTTGCAAACACCAAATCCAGTGGATCTAACCGTAGGCATGAAAAAACATATGATCAGAACATGATGTACAATGTCGTCTGCTCAGAACCTAACCTCAAATAATATAACCTTAAAAAATGTTCTTAATGATAATAAAGGTTTTAGTGAGTGTTTCATTTTTAACCATATTTTAGTATTAAATGTGAATTTCCCAGGCCATGAACGCTCAGGCGTATTGCGTCTCACAACCTTTAGGCTTATTTCACTGACTTTCTCTGACTATTTAGCTCCTTCATCCTATCTCGGAATGACATTCCTGGTATCATATCATGATATTATCACGCATTGAAATGTTGATAACTGGAGAAAATCAGGGATTAGCTGTACAGAAATATCATTTAGTACGAACTTTGCATACAGCGACTAAAAAACATGGAACAATCATCCCACTGGCATGCGAATGAGAAAATATCATTCTATTCCAAACAATGAAATGTAAAAATATTTTCCTGCAACATTTCATTATCCGAAGAGGCAAAAACTTCATCCATTTGTTGCACATTATAGAGAACGCACTTAATGCGGATGTTCAATAATTTCGAGGTATCAATCATTTATTCCGATACTTCATGGAATAAAAGACCTGGCTTTACAATACCGAAATTTCAGCGAGCTAATAAAAGAACGGGCTGACGGACAGCTCTGCAAATTTTCCTCTCTCTCGATATTAATGATTGTATTAGAATCCAGCACACATTTCAATCAAACTCATTATTTCGAGGCTCGTATTTGATGGAATATTGCTCTGATCATGGAATGAGTCCGGCCGATCACAATACTTCCACTAATGTCATCGATCTCTGATGTTATAATGAAATGTGTCTCTTTGTTCAGTTTCCACCGACCACGTCGATTCCAATTAATTCTGTCCTGTGCTGTGAAAATGAACAAGTAGCAGCAGGCAGCAGGCAGCAGCGAGCTGGCCAATGGCAATGGCAATCAGCTGATTGCAGTCGGATCAGTGCTTCACAATCAAATCCCAACAACTTAGACAACAAGCAGCAGTTCTTCTACGTTTTAATTCACTTTGACTCATCCAATGTTGATCGCTTGCTGACGGTTACTTCTGTTAGTTTTTTTCTTGTATTATTCTTCCATCCTTTTATCCAGTTCCACTCGAATGGATAACAAAGGATAGAGACAAAAAATAAGCTTCTTCCACTTCATGAATCTCGATTCTTCCATCGACAGTCTTTGAAATACATGGAGACACTGAATAATTGAAAGATAATATGACTTCAACTCTGGTTCCACTTCAATGACCCTTTTTCAAGATTTCCATGGAACTCATAAAGAGTCTAATGGCTAAGATCTGAATCCAATTTAAATATCATTCTATAGCAAACAATAGAATGCAAAACAATACTAATGAACTCATAGTAATCGCTTTCCGGTGGTTCGGAACCAACCCAAAACTGAAGGTCCATTCATCTCCCATTATCACCCACCTCATTAACCACGCACAAGCCGAGAGCTCATGTGGGCATCACCTTCAGCAAAAAAAATAGTGCTCAATCTATTATTTTCATTGTCCCTCTGACAAAGATAGATAGAATAGATTATTCTATTCTTTTAAAGAACGGATCACAAACGTAGGCTGGAGCATTCTGATCATAATAAAAAGCATGGGAAGATGCAGTCTATCCTCATAACCTGTCAAAAGTGAGAATTATTACTGGAGTCAACTCTTGTGTGCATCCAATACAACAGGTAGAATTTTGAATTCTCTGAAGACTTTCGACAATTTCCAATCAAATTACCGAACATTTATTGGAATTCAGGACATACAAGCTAAGTATCAGTCTGCATGCGTTCCATCACCCTCAACTTTCTTCAACGAAGTTAAAGAGATAGAAACGTGTCTCAATGGTAAAGATAAAGTCCTACAGCGAAAATTGGATAAAGATCTAACTTTCTTTGTCAAGAATACAAGTTTTCTTGAATAAAACATGACCTGACAAATTTTCTTCATCGTTGCAGAAGTAGGGAATACAACTACTCTTGTTTCTGCTAAGTTCTTCCTGAAACCAAGTAGGTTGAGCTTATGTTTCAATTGGGATTAGATTCTTTTCAAAGTATATTACTTCTTCTACACAGCAGGTGAGTATGAAAAAACAAAAAAAAAATAGTAAATACTTTTCGTAAATATTTTCAAGACATTTGAATAGCATTTTCACTACTTTAATTTTCCAAGATTATTCCCAATATATGCTATTACTAAAATGTACACTTTTTCCTTGAATTGATTTACAATTTACAAGCTCCTCAAAACTCATAATTCAAGCTGCTTCATTTGATAGCCAATCTCCCTATCAAAGTATTATCTTAAAACTAGCGTTCCACCTTTTCAAAGTGTATTTTTATAATTAAAATGGTCTCCAAAACTCACAAGCTATTATCTCCAACTGCAAAATCGATTAAGTTTTGATGGATATAAACGTTCTACATTGAGTGTAATTCATGTTGATAGTCGATACTTCTCTTTGCTCTTTATTTTCGTCTACTCCAACCTCTTATCTTTCATCCACCACGTTCTTTTTCACCTTCTTATTTTACTCTCTTTTCTTCTAGTTCTACGTACATTAAGCTTTCATCTTATCCCAATTTGTTTCAAGTTTCAAGTTCTATTGTTCACATCAGCAATCAAACATCTCATCAGATACCTATAACTAATAATACAGAATTACAGATTCGATACAGAATCAAATTTGGAATCGACACTTCATTTAAAATTCATCAATTTGAATAGTGATGTGTCTTACAGGATATTATAGAAATTTCTGTAATCCCTATCAATAAAAGCGGAACACCTTCGATATTCACAAGCTCCGAATTCTGAGGAGCTGTAAATGCTAAGTAGGTTGAACTCTGAATAGAATGAGCTCTAATCATAATTCAACCCCATTTCGTCCAATGATTCATAAATATTTCATCATTCCACTTTGTAGTTGGTAGTGGCTGAATACAGATGATATTCATATTCTATGCAATATAAAAGGTGTATAACCTGAGTTATATGCCCAGCGTTTTCGATGGAAATTTGTTGGCATTATTATTGGCGGTGGTGATGGTTTGGGAGCAGACTGCTTCAACAGTTATTGAACGGGATGGATTCGATAAAGGGTAGTTATTGTTGGGTGGCGAGCCGTTTAACTTATGAATAGGCAGGTTGAGCGAGTAGGAAATGAAAAGATGTTGTAGGCTGTCACTGCATGACAGTTTGGAATCCATCTGACCCATCACAACATGATAAAAGATTGCATCTGTTAGTTGCTTTTCACCTTGCCAATCCTCCAGGTCACACGTTGCTACAAGTTTACCATGTTTGAAGAGAAGGGACGACAACTCATGCACACAACACACAACATTGAGTGATGTATGTATGAAATTAGCATACTTGGCAGTTCTTTAAGCCTTTCTATGCACACAGCGGACATCTTATTGTTAGTCTTATCACTGCTGGGCCCTTCCTTCCATGCTACATCCTTCCATCACACCCTTTCCCTACATAGCTTCCTACATCACTCCTCGCCTCCCGCCACCCACCTCACACACGTAACCTCGCGTGTTCAGCCGTCAAATATGGCTTTACTGAAATTCAAATTAGACTTTCTGTGAACTTGATCTTGTCACATTGTTTTCTGCGTAGTAATTAGAAGAAGTGATGGCAACACCTTTTGCATGGAATGACATGCTGGGGTTACCAGGCCTTTTTTTATGTGGTGTTTTGTAACTCTCCTTGTCTTTCTTGGTTAAAATTAAAATAAACAAACGGCAAATCTCTCTTTTCGCTCCTTTTGCTTTTCTATAAAGGAAGAATGGGAAATGAATACTCTATAAAGAAGAATAACATTTGTGATTATAAGTTTTCAAAGTTCATTCTGCAGTTTCATAAAGAAATGTTACCATAATTCAAAGTGTACAAGAGTAATAAGCAACGTAACCTACTTTTTAGACAAACTTCTATCAAAATTCGGAAAGGGAAAAGTTTTGGGCTGAGCCTGTTGGTCATATATTTGATTTGTTTATTATGGAATGTGAATGTGAATAAATACTATTTGAAAATTGGAGCAGCTAATTCCAATTCGATGTTGAAAGACGAGACATTTCTCTTGACAATTTGATACTGTGATGATTCAAGCTCCTACTCATAACATCCAATTGATAACAATCTCTTTTTCATTTCCAGGTAAGTTCAACAGATTTCACATTCCGCCAGTATCCAGGTTATAAGGTATTAATTTATAATAATTATTCAATTTGTGTTTATGATAAAAAAGTATACACTATTCAGAATGGTATCAGGGGATGATTGTAGCTTTAAATAGAGCTATTATAGCTTTATAGAGCTTCAAGAGCCTTATCATAGCTCTAGATTAATTCTAAAACGCAGTTGTCAGTCAGATTTGAAAACTGTAAATAGGCATGTGAACCTGTCCACCAAAAGATGTCTATCAGCGAATTACTACCTGGATTATCAGTCCAGCATCTCTACATTGTACTCTAAATGAATGTAGAATTTATAAAAAAACTTGGGAGGCGTTTTTTGTTGGGGAGTCCCTCACAGGAAGAAATTATCTATGGTCTTTGCAGAGAATGTTAAGAAGAGTGTCCTTGGTTTCAAAAGAGTTTATTTCAATTAACATTATTATGGAAATATATACATACATATAGAAATTATATTTCCATGACAATTTGGAAGTATAAAGTATTCTTTTAACCAATACTCAGGGATAATTTGCTGAACTAGATACTTTTAAGCTGCAGGCCGAAGCTGAACGTGGGCCATACTTTCCAAAAATTATTGCAATAACTCATGAAAGCAGCCAACTAATAGAGTGGTACCTGTAAGCTGTAGCTTGCGAGAACTAATCCACCTATTTATGTGGGTAATTCTTCTTTGAAATTGTACGCGATTTCCTTTTTACTTGCCTAGAGTGTATCAAGGCGGAACCGTATATTAAATGAGGTGAGAAATTCGGTTATATATCTCCTCCCATAAAGGTTATTGGGTTACTACCTCTCTCATATACCTTCCTGCCGGGGTAACATCGCTTTCTCTTCTTCTTTGAGCGTCCAAGAAATCTTTTCTTCTCACTTTTCAGATGTACTCTTTCGTCGGAAGGGATTTCATATAGAAATACGAAGATGATCTCTTATATCATCCTTCTCTCTTCTCTATCCTCAAGTTCTTTCACTCTCTTTTCCACTCTTTTTGTCCAACAATTCTCACGCTTTCTATCTCTCCCTCCTCCTTTCCATACTTCTTTCCTATTTTCCACCCCTCCCGGATTCCTCTCTTCCCGTACTTTTTATCAATTTGTGTTATCTCTCTCAGTTCCCCCACTTTCATTCTTCAATAGCAAGAGCAATTCGATCTGCTCCGTAGTGAAGGAGTGCGCCACAACGTGGCCACTTTACTCATCTCCTTTTCCTCCAATTCATTGCGGATCTGACTTTGCGAAATTTGCACGGCAATCTATGCGATGCGGACGTCGCATCAACGATCCATCGCATCGCATCGCATTGCTCACAGTTCTGTAACAAGTTTCAAAGTTTTACGAGTTTTACATCTCACTTCCGAACCAATTCGAATCTATCGACTTATTGAGCTTCCTCGTTCATCAGACTTCTTGTTTCTGACATTGAAGAGTATGAGAACTACTTGGTTGAGCCCAGATCAGACTAAATCCGGTTTACACTGGAACAGAGATTTCTCATGCATGTCGTCAAATGAGATCCAAGAAAAAAATGAGATTTTTTCAAGTGGTATAGAGAAGCTTGGAAAATGTATAACTGGGATAAAGATAACTAATAATAATTGGTCGCAATTATTAATGATTCCAAGCTTATGAAAAATTATCTTTCCATAAGAATTATTTTGTTCTAATGACGGGAAGTCCATGATTTTTATCGATGTTTGCTACTTTGATAAATGTTGATTGAAATTGATTTTAACACTAATTCTTCATGAATTACAATAGAAAAAATCGAGCTAAAATAGTGCACTATGGATGTACAGGAGTAGATAGAGGTGGAAGATATTCAGAAGTCATCCAACCAATTTCCATTCAGTACAAATAAATACTTGTGTTATCACATCTACGCAGATGCGTATTCGTTTACCGAACTCCAATTCTCGAGCTATAATATTGCAATTGCGAAATCCACACACTATCCATATAATAGATGGGAAATTGTTAATTCAATATTGAAGTATTGAAAGTTTATGAGGAGTTGGGTAAGAATTTCCAATAATAAGGAGTCAGCTAAGGCTCTAACCTCTAAATGATAGGGAAATGCCTTCTATCAACGAAATAATTGTAATATCTCGTTTCCAATGAATAATTCAGTATAGTACCTTTAGAAAACCTCGATTCCATGAAAATGATTCATTAAAACACGTTTTCTCCTTTCTATGAGAGTTCAATTTACAAATATCGAATCCTAAACTTAGGATGAACTCACTATTAAGATACTGATGCTAACACATTGTCGAGGCCACATCCACATGCCCTAAAGCTGTTACGTCTAGAAGGTAACTTAATATTTCGACTGCAACTAATTTATATAGATCGTGAATAATGATAATAAAGGAAAGAAATAATTGAACAGTTAAGGAACAGGATCGCTTCCATCTAAACGAACATGAGGGTATCGGTGGATAACGTTGCTATATTCACAGTTAATTAGTGAAGGATTATTCGTGGTATAATGAGTTCAGCTCATTAACCTTATTTTATTAGCTTGTGAACTTGCAGTCGTCGACTTGAGGCCTGCAGGCCTTTTAACAACGTTTCAGTTACCTACTGGCGTGCCTATCTTTAACCACCATCCTTGCCTTCACTCCCCAATTCCCTTTCAATCTTCAATCACCCTCTTTCACCCACTAATTGAGAAAGCTTATCTTGCTATTCACCCTTTTCCCAGTTCCTCCGTCATTTTCAGCCACCTCGCTCTGCCGTGCAAAAGACCGACGTCATACGTGGGTTACTTGACGGAAGACTGAATAAATCTTGCCTGATTCATGATAGACCTAGTCACAACCCACCGTTTAGAAGACTATAGCCCACCATGAGTCATGATGAGCATGACATGACTAATAAATAAAAGTAAAAACCAGACATCATTATACCTGTGAATAAATTGAATGACACCAGAATATTTCATTATTCACTATAAAATTATTGATTCCTACTTTCACAATTACTTTCCTTGCCCTATTACCATAGGTAACGAAAGTATTGCTTTCCAAAAAAATTAAGGTACCCAAATTTCATGTTTTCTATACTTTTCAAGGTCCCCTGAGTCCAAAAAATGATTTTTGGGTGTTGGTCTGTGTGTGTGGGTGTGTGTGTGTCTGTGATAACGATAAATCCATTCCTAACCAACCGATTGACTTGAAATTTTAAACTTAAGGTCCTCATACCATGAAGATCCAACAATAAGAAATTCAATAAAATTCAATTCAAGATGGCGGAAAAAATGGCGGATAATTACTAAAAAACCATGTTTTGCTCGAAAACGGCTCTAACGATTTTCTTCAAATTTATACCATGGATAGCTATTTATAATCCCTATCAACTGACACAAGTCTCATTTCTAGGAAAATTGCAGGAGCTCCGTAATATTCTTGAGAAAAATGGTGGACAATCACTAAAAAACCATGTTTTTCACGGTTTTCTCAAAAACGGCTTTAACGATTCTCTTCAAATTTATACCATGGATAGCTATTCATAAGTCCTATCGACTGACATGAGTCTCATTTCTGGAAAAATTGCAGGAGCTCCATGATATTCTTGAGAAAAATGGCGGATAATTACTAAAAAACCATGTTTTCACGATTTTCTCAAAAATGACTTGACCGATTTTTTTCAAATTCATACCCTGTATAGTTATTTATCAGCTCTATTAACTGGCATGAGTCTCCTTTCTGGAAACTAATGGGGGGTCCACCCCATCCTTGAAAATTGGACTTTGTAACCTCCTTCTCGTGCATGAGGAAGGTAGGTAGAGCAGTTCAAAAAGAACACATAGTCGAGATATTTCATCTGTAGAACAGCTGTTTTGACGACTTTTAAAGAATATCATAGAATTTCACAATTTACACAAAGGAAAAAGTACTCTAAAAACAATTATATATACACAAATACAGTAGTCTGATCGTAGTTTCAAATATGTTGCTGCCAATCGTCATTATGTTATTCCCCTAAATTATCCTCCTTTAAGAATGGGGCTTACTGTTCAATGAGCAAGGAAAATTGTGTGAGTGCGCCACACCAGATTTTTTTTTCTGTGAACGTCGGATCAAAGTATGAGTACATGAACCATCATAATAGAAACTATATTGGCTCATTCAAATACCATATGAACAGGTATTTTTTAATAACATTGTAGACAATATGAGTCGGATAAGGATTAAACTCTAGACTCTATAATATTAAATTCATATCAAACAATTTTACTAGTCGATTTATAACATGTTAACAATTGATGTTCTTTCAAATTCCATGTTGTCATCTTATAATGATAGCATTCAGCTCGAGCTTCGAAATCTAGCTAATAGCTAACTCCTGGTTTATTTGTTATCTCGAGTTTATTTGTCATCTCAAGTTATCTCAAGCTATCATTTAAATTATTATCCATCAGTTATCATTTTATAGTTATCATTCAAATTACTAATTAGGCTCATTCGTGGTCATTCAATAGATTCTGTAAAGAGATAATGCTGATATTTTCGGAAGCAGATTCACATTAAATCTTAATAATTTGGCAGAATCACTCAATAGACATTATCCGTGAAGTGATGCACTTTTTCTGGAAATTATTATCAGATGATGAACATCGTGCATCAATATAAATTTATATAATTGGAATAAATAGGCGCTTCATATACTTATCAATTTCACTTAGATAGAAATAACTATCTGCTATGTTGTAATAATATTGAGCTAAATGACATGAGCATGATCATGCTGTGATTAATGATGTGATATTCCTTTGAAATCGTCAACTGATGTATCGGACGCATTGAATTCATAGAATGAGCTGAGCTGCAACCATGTCCCCGTCACCCGAGTAACAGTGTTTCAAGTTGACACATTTGAAAACTAGAAATTCTAGAATACCAAATAAGCAAAAGACCAAAGACGACTGCAGAGAATAGAATATGACACCATAGCATGCATCATCTATTATTAAAATGAAACTGTTGTTCTTAAAATGGAGGTTATTCGAGCTAGTTTTGAAAGTTAAGCCAGCTCCAGACATGCATCATTCGGCGAACACCGAGCAGCGACTCGCCGAATCGCTAGTAGTGTGGATGGATGTTTGTCTATTCAGCAAGCAGCGAAAATTCGTGCTCGTTGTTTCAGCCGGCTCCAGACATGCGGCATTCGGCGAACACCTAGCATATTCACCAAATCAAGAGTAGTGTGGATGGATGTTTGGTTTTCGGCAAGCAGTGAACATTCGTGCTCGTTGTTTTCCCGGTCGATGTGGGACTTTTGAACACATCAAAATGGACGAATGTTCATGTGAAATGTACATACCATTTTATGTTAATATAGAACTATAATCTAGAGATACTACCTCTCCGAAACAGATGGTGAAAAATTGGTAACTAAATTAATACCCAGTCCAATTTTGTAAGGTTGGCATTAAGTTGGCATTAAGAAGAAGGTTTCTAAACAAGATTTGAGTTCTTTGTTATCATGGGCGTACAAGGAAAATGCACTGAGTGCAATTTCTCCAAACTTTGATTTCCCATTAATTCTATAAACTATGAATATTGAATCATATCAAATCAAATAATCAATTATCAAACAAATGAAAAATATTTCATTTCTTGCAGTATGATATTATTTTGTGAAGAATCACTATATAAGGAAATTATTATTGATGTTAGAAATTAGAATTTGATCTCCTGAGAAATTTACTTTCATGGATTTACTGGTTTCTCCTTGTATGCCCAAGTATGTTGGTACCAAGTTGAAGAACTTAATATCTACTTTATATTATAATAAAGAAAAAGACTGGCTTATACACGTACGGGATAGGAAAATTATGTTTCATGCATTATCACGCCTAAACTACTGGACTGAAATTAACTTGAAATTTTGCATATAAAATTAACCGAAGATGGTTTTAGGCCTACTTCTAGCTCTTCAAGATTCTACTCGCTCATGTTTTTAATTAGTCAACTTTTAAAATAGACCCTTGCTGAGCACGGGTTACCTGCTAGTTAATGAATAATTCAAAACTTGATGAAAATCAATTTTAAATTTGGATAGATTGATAGTAAAACTTTCGTAAAAACATGAAACAAAATTTAAATTCACAAAATAAAGAATGAAACTACTTAATTTTTGAGCTCGAAAATATCACGTTCAACTTAGCCACAGAATAGGTACCTTAGCTACATAACAGCTGTTTCATGTTGACAGTAATTCAATTCAATTCAATTCAATTCAAAAAAACTCTTTATTCCTCATAGAAAACAAAACAATATAATTTACAATCTGCTGTCAGTTCTACATACTCTTACAAGAACTCATGCATAAGAATAATATTTTGTACAATAAAAAACACCAAAAATTAAAATTAAATCAAATAGAAAGTGGTTCTCAGAAAATACACAACCTAGTATTTTATCATGATTGAGATTCATAACTTATCAGGGAAGAGTCGTGAACCGACAGTGCTTTAATTCAGGAATGATCTTTACATGGACCTGAGGTCTGTGTGTGAAGACTAGTTCTTCGGATTGCCAATACGTTTGGAAGATTCCGAGGAATGATTCAGATTTTTGTGAACATTCACGTTAATAAGGATTGACTCTTTTTAAATGGATAATATGGTAAATTGATAATATTATACTAGATATTACAAAAACAACAGTTACAATAATCTGTTGGTGATTGTGTTTAATAGCACTATGTCATAGGGTATTGGTACGCAGACCTGTTGTCTGGATGACGATGACTATTTGACTAATCCACAAGAAACTGGCGCGGGCCATAACAGATTGACCAATTTGAGATATTGTAATGGTCTCAAGTTGTAGAATAATAATAATAATGAAGGGTTAGTTTAATGTTAAAAATGAATAATTAAAAAGAAAAAAATATATGTAGTAAAATGTGAAAAATATAATGTAAAAAATTAATAAATTTATAAACCACGTAGATTTGGAGGATGAGCCAGAGGGTGTCCCCAGAACCATGCGCGGGCTCTCATTCAGGTTAAAAAAAAATTGAAGAAAATTTATCAGAGCGCGAATATATTACAATTAGCTAGATATATATTGAAAATAAGATTAATAGATATTGAAAAAATAATGTCAATGAGATAAATTAATTCCAGGTTTCAATTATTTTTATGTTCAGTTCGGTTACCTATATGCCGACATTATTAGTCCTTCAGAGTTCTCTGACCCTATATTTGATAGCAACAGGCGTGTTTTCTTCTTGAATGTACCTGAGAGACTCAAATAGGTTCCAACTGGTAAAGTTGCTACTTATGTTTCTATAGAGAATTTCAGAAATATATGAAGGATTGGTTGTGGAATAGGACTTATAGAGATGGGAAGATAAAATTTGGATGTTTTGTGAATAGCGAGTATTATGTTGATGTGTGATTGTGGAGGAAATAGTGTTTTGATTTTTATATATATGAGTAAGGAGTGTTTTTATGAATAGTTGCCTAATTGTAAGAATAGCTGTTTCCTGAAAAAGTGCAATAGATGGGTGAAGTCTAGGTTTCTTAAAAGCTGTTTTAATGATTTCTCTTTGGACCACTGCGAGGGGTTCAAGCACTGTTTTAAAGGCTCCCCCCCCCCCAAGCAATGATGCTAAAGGAGAGGAGAGACTAAATATAAGCATAGTAGGCCATTTTGATTTCGATCTCATGGAGAATGTCAGTCAGCAAGCGAAAAGCATATATAAATTTGCGAACCCTAAACTTCAGGCGGTAGATGTGCTCTGACCATCTCATTCGGCTGTCAAAAACAACTCCTAAATACTTGTATGAGTCCACTTTCTCTATGCTTTCACACGTACATAGGTTGCTCAATGGATTATAACAATTATGTATTTTTATATTCTCAAGGTTGTAGTCTGTTATGGGGCGCAGAGATATTGGCATATGCTTTGTTTTTGATATATTAAGGGAAAGGGTGTTCTGGTCCAGCCATTTCTTCACCTGGAAAAGGTCCTGTGAAGCCTTGTTACGGACCTCCTCCCATGATCTTCCCTTCAAAAAAATAAGAGTATCATCTGCAAATAACATAATTTTCCCATTAAGTTGCAGTCTCGATATATTGTTGATGTAGATAAGGAAAAGCAGAGGGCCCAAGGTACTCCCCTGGATCACCCCATAATCCACATCTGTTTCATCACCCAAAACACCTGCTATGGAAACTGCCTGTCTCCTTTTAGAGAGGAAACTGCTGAACCAGGACAGGGAGATGCCACGGATACCTATATGTTCGATTTTTTTCAATAGCTTACTTCTATCTATGGAATCAAATGCTTTTTTTAAATCGAGTAAGACCATCATTGATTTTGTGTTTGAAGAAATAGCTTGGTTTATCTCTACATTTATATCAAAAAGTGCATCATTCAGTGTTTTGTCTTGCCTAAATCCATACTGGCATTGGCATATTATTTCATTTTCTTGAAGGTAAGTCGTCAATTGCTCCTTAACAATCTTTTCTAAGATTTTTGAGAAAACACTTAGCAGGGAAATAGGTCGGTAATTACTTTTATCATTATGTGCTCCAGATTTGAATATTGGAATTACTTTTGCTAGTTTGAAGGGGTCGGGAAATATACCGCTAAAAATACTTAAATTTATAAGGTGGAGAAGAGGTTTCAAGAAAAGATTTAAATTATTTTTGAGGAAAGTAGAAGAAACAGAATCATAACCAGGGGTGGAGCCACCACGCAAGCTGGACACGTGACGAATGACATCCTGCTCTGTGACTGGTTTCATTATAAAGTTTGAATGTTTAATGTACATATTATCATTTATAAGAGGCTCTCCTCTGCAATCTATATTGTCGGCTAGTTTCCTGCCTACTTCAGAAAAAAATTGTTAAAATCGTTGGATATGTTCTTATATAAATCTTGGGGAGAATCATGGTTAGTTGTGGAGAGGAATTTATGCACAGGGAATGAGTTCTTAGTTTTAGAATGACCAGCTATTTCATTAACTGTACTCCAGAACAATCTAGGATTTCCATAGTTAGCATTAAGTTGTGACCAATAGTGGATTTTTTTAGACTGTTTCAAGAGATTACTCAGTAGGTTTCTGTGATTTAGATATTGATTTTTCAAGTCAGTATTAAAGGGTTGTCTTTTCAAAGATTTACTCAATTTATCCCTTGTTCGAATGGCTGCAACAAGGCCAGATGTAATCCACGGTTTTAATTTTTTTGATTTGGCAGATTGATTAGGTAAATCTTTTCTTGATTTCTCGAAGCATTGTTTAATGTTTTGACAGAACATCTGAGCACACACATTGGTATCAACTGGCGAAGAAAGGCTCCCAGTCCACCCTCGCCAGGTTATCGTTAAGTAGGAGTTTGTCAATATAATATCTATTGCTTTTACTAGACTGCACATTCGATTGTTTTGGAGAATTTTTCAAATTCAAATTCAAATTCAAATTTATTTTGTCAATCAAAACAATTACAATTTCAAAGAAAATAGTATACATGACAGAAAATATAATCAGAAAATTCCTTAATAAACAAAAAATGAAATAGAATTAATCATATAACATGAGCTTAGTTTATCAAGAATGTATAAATGGGAAAGTATATATATAAATGTATACAATAATACTTATAATTTAAAAAATGATTTGACAAATTTTACTGAGCACAAAAAAATATAAAATTTTCGTCCGTGCTCAGGAGTTAAGATAAGATAAGCCCTTATGCAGTGTTATAAAGAGTGCCCATGCAGTGTTAAAAACCCAATGACCAAAAGAAAAAAAAATGAAATTATTATCAAGAAGAAAAATAAATAATAATAGAAACTGAGAATTTCCATTTTTAAAGGAAGAGAAAAAAGAAAAACAGCAATGAATGATACATTAAAGTAGTTACTCATCGTTATCCAGACAACAATCAATCAACCACTCGATACCAACCCTCAATCTCGTCAATGCAATGAGTAAGCAAAAACCTCCTAAGATTGATTCTGAAACGATGCCTCAGGAATGCTGAATCAATGATGTCTCGAGGCAACCTGCTGTAAAATCTGCCTTGCAAGAAGAGGAAAGATTTTTGGAAAAATGTCAAAAACGGCCTTGGAGTGCATAGCCTCTCCATTACTCTTGTACTGTAATGCCTTTCTGCTTGGATGAACGCGCCATCTTCAGTACCACTCAAAAACTGAATGATTACTTTGAAGACATACAAGTATCTTAGAGGCATGACATCCAATGATTGACAAGCATTCAAGAAGTCCCCACGTCTACATCCTCCATCAATGAGGCAGATCATAGACTTCTGAAGAGTGATTAGTGATTTCAGGTGGGTCATATATGTGCTGCCCCAGCACACCAGTCCATAAGAGAGACGAGATTGGGACAATGCAAAATAGATATTCCTTAAAACGAACCTTGGACACAATCTTTTCAAATGATGCAATCTGTGTAGTAGGCATCGAGAATATTTCTTCATAGAATCAATATGACTCTTCCACATCATATTGTCATCAACCGATAGGCCAAGATATTTGACTACCTGAGATTGCTTTATTACTCCACATCCACAATGATCATCAGTACATCCAACACTGTGGAATTTCAGGGGGCTGAGAAGTCTGAAAGAACAAGATATTCCAAAGTTCAGATATGAAGTCTTCTCGATATTGAGACTTAATTTGTTGAAGCTGAACCATAGAGACAATAGTTTTAAATCATTGGACATGTCTTCATATAGCTCAACATCTGATCCAGCTCCATAGGATAGGGCTGTGTCATCTGCAAATACTGTGAATTTCCCCTTGAAGGGGCCTGAGTAGAGGTCATTGATGTAAATCAAAAACAAAGTCGGCCCCAAAACTGATCCCTGGGGAACTCCACAGGTCATTTCCTGAAAGGAGCTCATTCTGGAACCCACCTTCACAGCTTGAGAACGTCCATGTAGATAGGAATGGAACCATGCCAAGGGCAAGCCACGCACGCCAGCCAGCTCCAGTTTTTGCAGCAGAATCTCATAATTCACAGTATCGAATGCCTTCCGGATGTCCAAGAACATTCCAGCAACTCTTTTCATATCCTTTCTGTTGATGTTGCTTGAAATCTCTGAAATGAATTTTCTTAGAGCCAGCTCAGTGCCCAAGCCCTCTCTGAAACCAAACTGGCTCTTTGAGAAAAAATTGAATGAATTCAAAAAGCACATCATTCGAACCTTTATTAACTTTTCGAACAGTATTGCAACAATGGATAACAGTGATATAGATCTATAATTCTGAACATCCTTAGAGTTTCCCTTCTTTGGAATTGGTATAACCTTAGCCATCTTTAGTTTACTTGGAAAAGTGCCCTCAGAGAGACTCAAGTTGAATATGTGAGCAAGAACTGGACTGATGATATGGCAGATCTTTTTAAACATTATTGAGGTATATCCATCAATGCCTGGGGATTTTGAGCTGTTCAAACTACGTATAATTCCATTAATTTCCATGGAGTGAATTGGAGACCAGTACAATGAATAGGTACAGCGATCATCCCTGAATGAGTTGTAGTAATCATCAATTGATGATGATGGAAAAGGTGGTGGGGCAACTGACTTGGGAGAATCAATAAAATAGTTATTGAATGAATCAGCAATTTCCTGTTCATCCTCTACTACTTCATTGTTGTTTACAACTTTTGAAACACTTTGCTTTGATGAACCTCTACCTACCAACTCATTTATCAGTCTCCATTGTTTTTTGAGAAGCGATTGTTATGGCAATGATCAGTTACACAAGTATGAAGAACGGCAGAATTGATAGCCGACATATCATGATATCTCATAAACGCATGGACCAGGCACATACCTCCTGCCTCCGTCTCTCTAGTGGGCTTATCAATACATTGTACCAGGCCAGCTCCTGACAGACTGTTCAGATACCGATCGGTAATGACATTATTTTTCAATAGGTCGATATTTATGTCACCCATTAGAATGCATTTTCTATCTTTTGGGATGTTTCTGTAATAATTTTCTACTTCAGTAATAAAATTATCAATGTTACTGTCAAATGTTCTGTACAATCCTAATAAATTGAATACTTCCCCGCGATAATTGAAATCAAGACTCAAGACTCAGTAGATTACCTGAATTATCTGAATTACCTGAATTACCTTCCTCTTCACCAATACCAGCAATGCCGGATGGGTTGCGTCAAGAGTTTAAAATATAAATAACTTTTCACAATTTTCACATTTTCAACTATCGAGATGGCAGTACACGTCAGACAAGGCCTACCAAGTCATTAGGTAAAAAATTCCTGAATGGAATAAAACGGATTTCTCCCAAGCCAACACTTGAGTCTCAGGTTGAATGCTGGTGTGTTCAACATATTCAAATCCCCCAGCAGCCTATTGAAGATCCGCATGGCCAATGCAGGAAATGCATCACAGGTCTTTGACAAGCGACGGTATGGCACATCTATGAGACCTCGACTTCTAGTGTTGTGACCATAGAAGTCACTCCTTGTGTTGAACTTTTCAATATTTGCTTGCACATACACAGCACACAAGTAAATGTAATAACTGTAGATGGTCATTACACCTGTGGATTGGAAGAGAGGTAGACAATGATCCAGAAATCCGCTAGAGGTAATAATGCGGATGGCCCTCTTTTGCAGCTGGAAAACATCTTCACATTCAGAAGCATGACCCCACAGCAGCAGTCCATAGCTCAGGATGCTATGAAAAAGCGCATGGTACACTACCAGCAAGTAGGGCCTGCTCACCAACTGTGTCAACTTCCTAAGCAAATAGGTGACTCGTGTCAACCTCTTACCCTCAATACCCATCATATGGGTGCCCTCAATACGGCACTCCCAGGTGAGCCGTGGATCAATGGTGAATCCAAGGAGAGACACACTGTGAGCACTGATGGCCTGACTGCGACTCAGTGTACAGACCAATCTCTGTGTCTTTTCCACATTCAGTAGCAACTTATTTGTTTCCAATCAACCTCCAGCAGCATCAACAGCAAATCAGCCTCCTGCTGTACCTGGGCCAGATTTGGGCCGGAAAAAATCAATGTGGTATCGTCAGCAAAATTCAGTGCCCTACCCTCAAGATCAAGGTCATTGATTGCAATCAAAAATAATACAGGTTCTAGAACCGAGCCCTGAGGGACACCATGATTTATAGACAGAGCCCTTGAATTTGCACCTTCAATGGATATGACCTGTCTTTGATCCTTCAAGTATGATTTGAGAGCCTGGAGAACAGCTACACCCACACCATATCATTCGATCTTGCCAATCACTATTTCATGAGATACGCAGTCAAAAGCTTTACTCAGGTCACATAATGTCAGAGACAGGCAATTGGTTCCCTCAAAAGCTTCCTGAATCCTCTCGACAAGCTCAGCAACTGCTGTCATGGTCGACCTATTCTTTCTGAAACCATGTTGAAGATCAGAGAAAAGCTCACTAGTCTCGAAGAACTCCACCAGCTGCATCTTCATTACCGTCTCAAAGATCTTGGCAAACACTGGAATGACAGATATAGGTCTGTAGCTTTTCATGGTGCAAGGATCTCCTTTCTTATAGATAGGTACTGTGCGCGCAGTTTTCAACAAATCAGGGAAAATTCCAGCCCTCAAATACTTGTTTATAATCTCACACAAAGGGCGGGCGATTACATCAATAATGGCTTTCAACATGAGAGTAGTCATTCCATAGATATCCTGGCTGTTTAAAGTTTTAAAGTTGGACACAATTTTTATGATGTCAGTTGATGTCACTTCCCGCCAATGAAGTTTTCTCACTCCTCTTGACTTCACACTACCTACTGAATTCTCATTTGTAGCCGGTATAGCCGAGACAATCTGTTCAATATTCCGCTGAAGAAATTCGTTGAACTCATCAGGACTAGCCTCACAAGCAACTCCAGATGCTCTCAAGGGACCCCTGCTTCTGTTTATCAGATTCCATGCAGCTTTACAGGGGTTTGGTGAATTTGCAATCTCCTCAACATTGGCACACTTTTTGGCTTCATTGATCTTACATTTATATGTGTTCTTCGTTCTAGAATACAATACATGCCAGTTTTCTTCTTCCATTGGACAAGTACTGACTAAATAGTTGTCTCTCACCATCAGTAGCAAGCCCCTGGACAACTCAGGTGAAAACCAAGATCTCACTATTCTAGCTTTACTCTTAGGCTTATTTTAGACCTAAAATTATGCTTTAAAAGCTTCAATGGAAAAAATAAATTGAATATTTCATCAATTTTTCCAAAAAACGTATTATAAGCCTCTTCAGGCTCTTCCCCCTGAAGTTCACTATCCCAGTTGACCTGAGACACAGCATCTTTGAATCCAGGGAGGGCATCTTCATCAATCCTTCTAGCTCCTCTCGAATAATAGCAATACCAAGCAGGAAAGCGAGAAGATTCACTCACCATATGGATGTTGGCTGTCATCATTACCGCACTATGATCAGCAACAAGAGGATCGGTAACATATACTCTGAACCTCGAGGGATCCATATTTGTTGCAATGCTATTTAAACAGCGATCTCCTCTAGTGGGCACCTCAGATACAACATAGAGTCCATGAGTCCGCAGCAAATTCACAAAAGTTCTTGTAGCCGGTTCATTGCAGTTCAAGGCTATATTGAAGTCACCTCCAATAATAATATCCCCAGATGTACACCTGAATTTAGATAGACACACATCCAACTTATAGAAGAAATTTTCAATGTTTCCATTTGGAGAACGGTAGACACTAATAACAACAGTAGATGCATCAACCAGTTCAAGAGCTGCCACCTCAATATCCAAGTCTAAACAAAAAACACCCAGGTCTATTTCTTCAGTCCTCATATTGTTTCGCACATAGATTGACACACCACCCCCACGATGAGCTTTACTACAATAGGAAGCAGACAGCACCAGTTTCTCAATAAAGGAATAATGGGGACATTCCTCACTGCTTAACCAGTGTTCGCTGATACATAAAATGTCTAGTTTAGTGTCTGCACAAAAACGTTCAACCAGACCAAGTTTCGACCTCAAACATTGAACATTTAAGTAGCCGATACCAATCTTACCAGCATCCATTTCAACATATTTATAAGATGAGGTATTTGCTTGAATAGGCCAGAGGTATTTGACACTATTTCACACTGCCTAGTACAGGTCGCTTGGCTAAAAAATTGTTCTCTTTCCTATTCACAAACTCCCTAACCAAAGTTCCAGCCGGCCATAACTCAGAAGAAAATAATTCACTTTTTTTATTTTGCTGCACACCTACCTTGAACGATTTATAGTGCTTGAAGTTCGTCTTCAGTTCCACACATTCAACATTGAGCTTAAGATTTTTCAGGAAATCAAGTAGGTCATCCTTTGTCACTTCAGGAGCCAATCTTGAAACAAAGATCCAGTCAAATTTACTTATGGCTTTAATTTTACAAGTGGATTCACTATTACATGGTCGTGACCCAATAATAGGTTCGTTCCCATTCACATTCCAAGTTCTCGTTTTGTTCACCTTGACAGAATCAGCAAAGCCTCTCTTATGTTGAGCAGCGGCTTTAACGTAAGGTTTAGTAGGGTTAGGTTTAACAGTAATAACACTATTATTATTACATCTTGAGGTCATAGGATCATTATCGGAGACTAAAGTCTCACTTGTCAGATTATCACAGGCAGTTGCAGTTTTTGTAACACATACAAAGTCACTAGTCACATTTTTATTTGTCACACATGAATCAATTCCAGGTTCGTCATTTGAGGTTGAATCACAGTTATTTTCTATATTTACATCATAAAGTTTTGGATTATGAACAATCCTGTCATTATTTAACACGGAATCAACTGTCATATCAATCCTATCCTGTATTTGCTTGTTATTAAGTATTGTCACAGCTTGCCCAATGGATTTTGGGCTAGTCACATTTTGGGATTTCTCTACTATTTCTACTCTCTTGCACAACTGTAAATAATTTTCACTCATATTATTTAGTTCATCAAGAATTACACTCAATCTAATTTAATCTTTATTTACCGTAGATAAAATCGAATGTTCAGAGATAAACTTCCTAACCTTCAACTTACAAGGCGAACAGAACCACGACGTTTTGTCATCTAGATCTTGAATCTTCTTATATTCACTTGTAGATATATCAACACATTCAATATGAAACCATTTTGAACAGTATCCTTCGCAATTAATAGCACTATCATTATTAGAAACTAATTTAGAGCAAGAACCACAAATTGAGTCAACCACACCGTGCACTGCCATCTTGATCATCTCAGATTACATTCAGTTGACGAGTATTTGCTATTCCCAAAACGAGCAAGTGCTCGGCAAACCACGCATGTGTGCTCGTTAATCGGCAAATATCTAGACGAATAGTTCGCCGAGCGCCGAACATTCGCTGCTTGCCGAATGACACATGTCTGGAGCCGGTTTTTATGCGAGTTTGCTGAAATATGACCTCTGACGGATGATGTGATAGCTGCAACTTATATTGCATCATATGAATAATTGTTCCAATGAATCATTTCATATGTTATTCAAACTATCAATAATAATTCACTATTTATAAGAGCGTCAATTCCAATGAGCATTGTATTGTATCTCCAATATGTATTGTAATTACTCCAATCTCCTTATATTATGTATTATTGATTTATACAAATTTACTGATTATTAGAGAACATGAATTTTCCAATGTATTCTGATTCAAAACATCCCTTCCAATAATTTGAAACAGTGATATCCAAGGACTTTGTGTGGTAGTACAACACAAAATAAGCAATGAATAAATAAGCAATACGAATGGTGGTCAAGAGGGAGTGGGAGGATTACATATTCATTTATTTTACTAAGATGGACTGCTGTGAAGAAGGGATAGTGAACATACACAGTGTACTACACAGTAATATGCATCAGACAGTACTCACGGTAACACGTCTGTACTGTGCAAGAGAATTAAAAAAGTACTACTTGCAGGGGCAGGATAGGCAAGTAGCCAAACGTCGTTGATACTATGTATAACCTCACGCCGTAGCATAGAGACGGCACTCTACTCAACTCAAACAATCTTCCCCTTTCATGTCAATTCATCACCCTATTCAATCTCCCCTCCCTCTATCCTTCGTCAGCAGAGAAATAATATTCCATTTGCAAACTTGAGACATATTTCTTCTATTCAACTTTGTTCTGGATCATTTTTCTTACTTCGCCTCTGAGAGGAGATTAGAAACAACCATCTTGATTTATCGCCCTATTTAGAATACTGAGATGACATAATAGCTCCAGCTGGTGATACACAGGCTTCGAGATGAACAGCTAAGATAGAGTGCGACCAAGAAACTGTTTATCATTCCAAGATGTAATAACTCAGTTGCGCACTTATAATTGAAGCTTTGCCGAAGTAATAGTATTCTTTTGCGATTTTTTTGCGATTTTTAAGCACTGGATAAGAAGTATTTTTTACAAAAAAAAACAAGATTATAGCTTTTCCATTATAATTGACAATGATGATGATATGATGATACTAGAATGTGAATAAAAATTTTTCGCGAAATTGTATGATAAAATTGATGGTACTTTTTCAATTGAGATGTTAGAGTAACTTTCAATCAGAGTCAGTACACTGCTATAGTTGTAAATAACAATGCAACTATTTTCAAATGCATGTATAGATTTTCTCTTTCCATAAAAAGTATTGCTCTTTATCCAATAAAGTATGCAGTATTGGTATCACAAATACGTTTAACATCCAATATGTTTTTCAAAACTATACTCAACATCAGAACATTTCTCACAATGATTTTTGAACTATTTGATTATTTAACAATAATTTATTGTTAGATTTGTGTCTTACTGCTCGAAAAAGAATTCACCAGTTGGCTAGAACAAACCTGGAATGAGCAAGAATAGATGTTTCCATTCAGCAATATTATACTGGCATTGATGTTTTTATTGGCATAATTTTTAATTTTTTGTATTCGTCTCATAAAACTCTACGCCACTTTTCTAGCGTGTGTAACCTGGAAAGCGGATTCGCTAAATAGACTTTCTCTGAAAAGTTTGAGATTAACTGACAGAATTACAATAGATAACATAAAAGTGTGATCGAAATGACATACGAGTCTGAACATGGGCCTCCAAAATTGACTGAATGTGGAAGGAAAGTCAATCCAAAATTGACTGAATGTGGAAGGAAAGTCAATAACACATATGCAGAGAAATTCTGTGGAATTCTCAAAGGTATGCTGTATTCGGTTATTGAATTCTGGAAAAACATCCGAGTCTATTTGCAGGTCTTTTATTTTCCATCGAAGAAAGTAATATACAAAACAAGAGTGGAAGAGGTCCAAAGGCTGGACGCGTACAAAGAGCTTTATAGGAAGAAAAGAGTTGCTTCTTTTCTTCATAATATTTCTTGACTAGAAAAAAGATAGACTACCTTCATTCCCAATTCGGCCTTGTGAATATTCGGTTGTCGAGAGCGAAGGATGAAGGTCTGACAACGTAGGACAAAATCTGAAATCGTTCAAGAAGTGGAATAGTTCATTCAATTGAAAGTACAAATATCAAATATATTTAATCAATAGAAATATTGCATGGAGTAGATATGTGATTCAATTCGAGAATAAGTAAAATTGATCACTATTTACCATTCCATTTCCGGCTGAATGAAGACAAGATCAACGATAAAATTAGTGAAAAGGAATATTTTTCTTCCAATCCAACTATTACATAATATTTCTATTCAATTTTAAAATCAGAAGGTTAGGCAGTGGAGGGTTCTGAAATGTACACCGGATAAAATAACTTAGTTGCAAAAGAATGTATGACCGAGAATTACCGTATGAGCAACTACCTCAGTGTAAATAGTACTGTTGCATGAATTTTAATTTTTGTTAATTTCATTTCAAGATATTCTGTCTGTTGAATCAGTTGATTAGAAAACTTGAGCTAGGCTCAGTTGAAAAAACCCTTGCAATAGTTGGAGAACATCTTAAAAATGACCGGTACCGCTCTGCACCAAATCTCAGTTGCGAAAGGAGCAATAAGGTTCATGCTCTACTCGTATATTTCTCCAGCTATAATACTCAGTTGAATCTCCATAGACACAGACTGCTGGAATCGTCAGTAAGATTTATAGCGGGGTGAAGAGACTCGTTGAGAGGATTTTTTATGAGAATAATTGCGGTGATATCGTACCTGTTACAGGTTCGGAAGATGCGAAGATTGGGAAGAAGAGAGCCGATAAATCTGTGAAAGGACGGTGAGAGATTAGGCTGAATGAGAATGAGTGAGTTGAAACAAACCTGGGTCCGATAACCTGGGAGACGGCGTTGATATGCAAATCTGCGAGAATGAATGTGCAGGCACAAACCAGGCCGCCAATAGATGGAGAGATCTTTAAGAAAGACATATTACAGTAGAAAAAGGAGTGAGAGAAGACAGAGCAGAAAGAAAATTCAAATGAAACGAACACGAAAACGAGCCATAGTAACTGGAGTAGAGCCGACATGCCACCCACCACATTCAACGCTAAAGATATTTTTCAGACAAGCGACGACTCACGAGCCTACGGTATGAATTGATTCACCCAACTTTTTCACCTCCTATTTCTGTCCGGCCTTGGAAAGTTTAGGAAATTTCACCCAAGCATTACGCTATGGGGAACGCTTAAATGCGAATAGAATGGAGTTTCCAGTGTATGAGGTTTGTTATAGAAAGATTGTGAAACAATGTTTATGAAGCAGAGAGATGGTTGTGAAGTTTCAAAAGCATATTCAAAAGCACCATATATACCTTAAACACACCATCAAGAGATTAAGTAAGTCCAGAAATCTGAAATAAATTGTTAAATCAGTGATTTCCAATTTACCCTATATCAGTGTATTATTCCATTATTAACATTAGCAGCTGAATTTTCAACATAGAAAGTGAAAAATTCACAATGATTATCATTTTGAAATGTGTAGTAGATGGATAAGCAAAGTTCCAACTTCAAATCAGCAACACTTCGAGCTCAGTAGTCAATAATGTATCATTGGTGCACATAATATATTCCACTTTCTATGCTTCAGGATTCATTGTACCGGATTTGACCGATTTCTTACTGGGTTTAATCTTTGTAAATTACCAATTAATTATTTAAAACTACTACTCCAATCAATATATTATAATATATATTGTCATGATGTTATCATTGCAATTTTAGAGTCTTATTTCAAGGTTCTCCAATTTTTCAAATCTAAATCTGATGAGAAATTTCGATTTGATGACACAGCAATCTTCTATTGGTTTTTTACATTCACGCAATCATTTCTAGTTACTCTCAGGAGTCTTTTACTTGTTGGAAAACATCAACGCACGTGATGCAAATTATAATGATCATCTAATATCCGTAGAAGATGTGGAATATTTTCAAAATCCCCCCATCCACTTCTTTTTACAGTATTAGGCCTACTTAAGCAAATTTTATGTTTTTATATTATCAATAGTGGAATTGAAATAAGTTCAAAAAATAACTGATTGATGAAAGCAAACATTTTCTCATCATGCAATCCAACCCATCTTCTATGTAAATTTGGTTAAGTAAATCAGATCAGAACATCATTCCCAGACTGAAAGTCATCTTAATCAGTGATGTTTTCGTGTTAATCTACTGTTTACAGAACGTGAAACGTTTTCACAACTTAGAACACAACGAGTCCGTTCCCGACCAGTGCAACGGTTAACCAGTGGCTGAGCCACCACATTCCAATTTGGCCCACCCTTTGCGTTCGCTTTATATTTGTATAGGCCTTGCAAAGCCTTCTAACCCTTTAAAACCACTCTTTAATTAAGGTATGGATACTCCCAGGTGCTTATCAACATCACAGCTACAACGATTCCATCTGATGCCTCTCTCTTTCATCTTGTCATTTATTTTTAGATTGAGAATTCCTTTTTCTCTGTAATTATCAACATCCCTTACAATTTTCGTAGTATCCGTACAGAAACTTGATTGTATTGTATTTAAATATTTGTGTTCATGCCAGAAAATGAATATATTCTTCATAGTCTTTGTTCATTCCGTTCTATTCCAATAAATGCATTTATCAAGATCCAGACGATTCAGACATTCCTTATGCATTCAAGATTGAAATGAAGGCTGAAAATGAGATATTCATGGAATATTCAATACAATTGCGAGTATTTAATATGTAGGATAAAATGATATAGATCTATGAATGGCGCACATTTTTGTGAGAATTTCATTCATATTCGATACACTCACAAGAGATTGTACTTTCAATGCAAATTCCACTTTCAAAGAAGTGAGAGTAAAAATCGAGCACTAGATTGAATTTCATCGATTGCAAACTGTTACAAATAGAAGTAGACAACCAACTTTTTCAATAACACAAGTGTGTTTCATGAATACCTATTTATGATGAGTATGGATCATCATGAAACATTTCATAAATCAGGTATTCTATAAAAATATGTCATGTATCTTAAAACAATCGAAGTCAAAAATACCGTCGAGTATTCAGTACTTTGATATTCACATGTATTTGAATTTAATGATGATGTCATCATGATATCCTTCGTAATGTGCCTGACCTTTTTAAAAGATGATAAAGAAGATAATTTTGAATAAAATTTAGAATTTAGAAATAGGCAGACACATCTAGAAAATACCTGAGTCTATACCTAATTCATGCAGGTGAACGGGCTAGAGTCAAGAAAACTTCAATTAATCTTGCCATGCCTGATTTAATAGGTTTATACTATAGAATAACACTACAATTTGAAATAATTGAAAAATACAAACAGCTTCAATAAACATTGGCAACTAAAAGCGAACAACAGAAACAACAATTTCATGTTACTTTGTTGACATTCTTCATCTGATTTGGGGGCGCATTACTATCCTTCGTTTAGATAGCAATACGTCACAAAACCAAACAATATCAGTCATAAAATAACAAATTAATTTCAACATGAAATTACTCAAGAAAGAAAAGCCCGTTGAACCCAAATTTCGTCGATAGTAACCCATATAACCCATTTCATAATAATTTTGAATCCCCACTTTTGATTGACATTCTCGAATGAACCTTTGTTTCACTACACTGCACTTTCGTTGGTCTGTACGTTGCTTTATCGTCGGGGTTACAGTACCTTGTTTTTGGCGGTGAACCTTTACCGGTTGAATTTGGCTTGACGGCGACGTCCTCTTACGTCCCTAGACCTGTCGTCTGAACGGGTGTCTTGAAGCGGTGTTACATAAAATTGCGGAACCAAAGTGGTGGTAGTACATGAAGTTGGTTTGGGGACACACATGAACCGCTGTAAATAAATGTATTACAGCATTGATTTCTAACTCTTCCTACAATTCATCAAAAGCTAAAACAGGAGTTATCTATTAAATAAATTCAATTAATTAAATTCTCTCATTCTATTTGAATCCTCATTTTATATATATTTTTATCTTTAAACTACTGATTCTTTGTATCAGAATTAATGGATCTTTCTTCACAAATAATTCAAAAGTTCTGTTATAATTTAATAAATTAGCGTTCAGTTAAAAGCCTTAACGCCATGAGAAAACACAGTCAGAAAAATATAAAATTGAGTCTTAAACTCAATATGAACATAATCTTAAAAATTTCATTCCAATTTAAAGGCTATCTTCCTGACTTTCAGCAATACTCTACGATAATATATTTCCAGAAACAATAACTCAAATGTAACGTAACTGAAAACGTTCTATACTTCTTTAGAAAAAAAAATTATAATTATCTTCCATCACTAATAAAATCAAAAGGATTATTCTCAATCAATATTATTAACTTGAAAAATAACAGGCTTTGTTAATACAATACTCTTATGGAAGTTTCAATCAATTAAATTCCCTAAATTATATTTTAACCTTATTTTACGTACGTTGGCGGTTATTTGAAGAAACAATTATTCGTACATGATGAAGAAACACAATTAAATCTTTCAGGACATGGCACTACTAGAAAATTTAAACTTTAATAAAAATAAAACTAGCTCCTACATTAACTAATGATATAAACTTGCCCAAAAACGGCGAAACATAATGACTACATCTTTACTCTCGTATTGCTCCTAGCAAAGTGTCCTCCGAAACGTAATCTGGTCTTGCGGCTGGGGAATCCCCCACTACTGTATTTAGAAACAGGTCTCCTATTGGGCGAAGGGAATCAATTTGACCAATTGTCGCGTGGCTTCTAGAGCCTTAGGACCAAATAGTAACTGCAAAATCGGTAGTTTGTTATAATTTCATTGCTTGCTGTTTTCCAACTTATCGCACTCTATGTCGCGACAGGAAGGCTAAGTTTTAGAGATAATTCCATAATCTACATTCCTCGACGACTCGGAGCCACAATTTTTAAATATCTATCATGGGAAACTCGAAGTCATGGCCGTTCGTAATAGAGAGAGAGAAAATAATTTATTTCGCTAACTCACAATAATGGCTCTAGTCTATTGCGTATTAAATTTACTATTATAACTTGGGAAAAGGCCTGAATTAAAAATAGTGCTCGGCACAGTAATCATACATGGATACATTAAATCCATCTATAATGTAGTATTAATCTGTTCTGGAATTCAATGGAAGTCTACTTCACTGATTACTATGTTCTTTTGTTGAAATATCATGCGACTTTTCTGTTTACACATGCAACTGTGAAGCACGTTGAATTGCTCTAGCCCACATGACACTAGAGACCCCATGATAGCCGTGCTATTCTGGTCAATCACGATTTGTGAATTTTCATCAGGGTAAAAATGCATTAGACACTCATAAACCTCGGGAAACAGATTTACAATAATGAAAAACTTATGAGACCTGCATGGGTAATAAAGTTTGATATCATTTTGCCTCAGCCGCAATCATAAGTGCAGTGCAGTGCTTGCACCAGGCTGGAGTGGCTGAGTTTAACATACACTGTGCATGGAAAGTCAGGTTCGCAAACAGGCAGCCAAATTTTATGTACTTTGCATCGAGGGAGAGACTCTGCAGGAGTAGCCAGTAGTGTGTTGCCAATACTTGTCTGCTTATTTCCCTGGAAATGTCACAAGCCTCATAAAAAAGCTGGAGGAAGATTTATGTTGAGTTTCATTGCCTAGCCGAGAAGAGTTTTTACGACAAACGTACTTGTGTACATGTACGGCCCTGACGCACGCACACTCACTGCCACTACAGTAGTGACACAGTAGTGATGTGCTGGTGGTACTCTGTACTCTTACCTCACATTATGCTGCTCTCAACTATCGCCAGAGTACACCACACTTGCTCATTCACATCGGAGACGAAAGTTGAATATTGTGGCTGGTAGACAAGTAGTAATAAAATTTACCTCCGGAATTCTATTACAATTCAGCAACAATGGTGCTTCGACATGATTACATCACATAAAAGAAGGCTTCGAAGGCTTGACATATCAGGCTCTAGAGAAAATAATTCAAATGCTCGAAATACGGTACTATGAGGGGCATGATACTCTAAGCAGTTCTCGCAATGATTTTCTGACGTGGTTTCAAGAGAGGAGTCTATTATATTCTAGTATACTATAGTATACATAGTATCTATACTACCACGGAGGAAACCTAGCTCTCATACGATGGAAATTAGCTGGAAAATTCCAAATTTACAAGAAATAAAATTTGAATACATGAAATAACCCCTCAGGGTGATTGGTCGACATATAAATTGAAATAGAATTTAATTTCGTTTGAACAAGATTAGGATTAAGTTTAGAAAAGGATGAATTTGTTAAAATATTTTTCACTCACATTGGAATCATTTCAGAACATGATAGATAGATGAGTGTTTTGATTATTAGAAAGTAAGATCCTGGAAAAAACGTTCTTGCTATTACGAAAATCTTGCTTTCACGCAAAAATGTCAATTGGGGAAAAAAAGCTAGAAACAAGTGTGATGGAAAAAGAACAAGCATGGCATCTGTATTATATAGCATACTCATTTTTTCAACAACATTACAAGTAAAATTATATAAAATAAGTAAATTTATTAGAAAGTCTAATGTACGATACGGACTCTTTCTTTTATTCATTTACAATTTTCAACTTCGTACTGAGCTCATCACTGAACTATATTTGAAAGCTTTTTTTAGTTATTTACCTGAAATGAGAAAATTCTGAAAAATAAAT